>NC_080426.1:50472694-50779561 GCF_029873635.1 Malania oleifera
GCTCCCTGGTTGACCAAATCTGTCGATTTCTCACTGGTCGACCAAAACTTGGAACACTGCACCCTCTCGGTCGACCGACCCTCGCTGTTCATTTTCACCTCGGTCGATCGAACTGTGTCGGTACCTATGGAATTTCAAGCGTCGGTCAACCGTATCTACTCCTGGTCGACCGAGCTGCGATATATATGTATGATTTCTTCATTTTCAGCTCATTTGCGCGAAAAATCTTGAGAGAATTCCCTTCCTTCACTGCACTTCCTACTATCCTAGCCTCACACCGTCATTCCCATGGCTCACATTGAAGCCCATGATCTTGCCCACACAGAGGACGAGTATTTTCTCTCAGATAGGTGCAAGATGCGGTACATATGGGAGTTCCGTCCCAAGGAGGCTATACTTGGTAAGATACTCGACTTAGTATTTATGGGCCAGTATTTTCAGAATATTTTAGACATGTTTGAGTATCAGGGGTGGAGATCCTTTATCTCCTACCAGCTCGGGGGACATTACCCGACGTTCGTTAGGATGTTCTATGCCAACCTTGGCAATGATGAGAACGGGTATTTCTCTCGTGTTCTGAGGATAGATGTGTGCTTTGAAGCACAATATATATCTGGCGTCCTAGACATTAGCCGTGGTGATTTTGAGTGCCTCGAGGTGGGTAACTCCTGGATCCTTAATCAGGGATTTACCGTAGCCACATTCGCTAACCTGACCATGTCTGACCCTGGCACTGCTAGCCAGATCCATCCTCCCCAGTACAGACAGTTCAGCTTAGAGGCTAGGGTCGTGCACCATCTGATCACATACAATGTCCTGCCCAAGGCGGGATCTAAAGTGCACGTCTCCTTCTTAGATTGTTTTATTATGTGGTGCCTCTTTGCCCGGAAGAAATTAGACCTGCCGAGTTTGATTATTCGGTGGATGATGGCCAAAACGATTGGCCACCGAGTGATCATGCCATATGGAGGAATCCTGAACAAGTTGTTCAGGAGTATTGGAGTCACGAGGACGAATGTGGCTTCACTGAAGAGGAGACGACCGACAGACACTTTCTCTGGCGTGACCCTTAGACTAATGGGGTACGAGCTCATAGGGAACATTTGGGCACCCTCTAGAGCAGCAACAGCACAGGTAGAGGCCCCACAGGTGCCACCACAGCCTCCACAGCCATCGAATGTGGATCTCATGGCTGTTATCTCCGGCTTGTCAGACATGTTCATACAGTTTCGAGGATGAGTCCAGTCAGACTTGCAGGACTTGGCATCGTCATCCGCTGCACTTAGGCAAGAGTTCCAGCAGCACTCCATCTCCACTGATAGCCGACTTGGAGCGGACCATGACAGCTGGCTTCAGTGAGCTGAGTGACCGCATTCAGGAGATGCAGGATGAGAGAGATCGGATGACGATGGACTTTGATTTTGATACCGCCGACGGCGGTGATGGAGGAAAGGATGGAGGAGATGATGGAGGGGAGATCTAAACTTCGGAGTTGTCCACAGATCAGATAGCGTGGCCTTGATTCTTTTTGTTTTATTTTATATCATCTGATCTATATTAAATAAAAATAGCTCTTTCACTTTATTTTGTACTCTCATGATGTTATTGACATATTACCCCGGTTATTTATGATATATATATATATATGCATCTGCAGTTTCTTGACTTGCATGTTCTTGTGGTTAATTGTGTATGGTATTAAAATGCATGAGTAGTATAGAATGCCTATTGCATGGCGGATGCAGTTGTTGAGAATTGCCTGCTGGTAGATGATAGGTTCTCGTGTGCCCTACTTCTATAATACTATCTGTTTGAGAACGTTTTTGTGCAGGTAAAATTTAGGAAATGTCCTGTTTACAACCGGCATGCTGCCGAATTTTCTGTAGGCATTTGCCCAAATAATCAAAACAATTACTTGTGTGTGCCAGAGGTATATATTCATGTGAAGTAATTGTTTCATAATTTGCATACATTTAGGGGGAGCATCTAAAAATAAATGTCTATCTTGTCTTGCTCACAAAATATGTTTCGATTGGGTCTACTTTTAATCAAGTGTGGCTTGTGCTTAAATGGAATGCTTTAATCATAAAATTGAAACATGTTCTTGTTGCCACTGTTACTTGATTTGCCATATGATCATGCATGTGAATCTTAAATTTCTGGATCATTATGGTTATGATTTTTCTGATCATGATTTAGCATGTGCATAATTGACAACCCAGAAAAATATTGCTTGATTATCTTAAAATCGAAGTTCTCCTTTTCATCAAGCAACTTCTCAGTACCTTTTGCACATATTAAAGGGAATATATACATCTATTTATGAAAGCAAGAACTGAACTCATATTAGATATGTCGTATGTCTTGCTAGAGTGCTTACATGCCTTCATGACTTGTGCCTTCCATGTATTAAAATTTTATGTCATGAAATCTCTTAAGGGTGTTGCATTATATAACTGGTTCATTGATAATATGTGAAAGTGCATGTGAACTTGTTGGGCTATATTTATGCTCAAACCTTCTTTTTGGTATCGTATGCCATGTGTCTTTAATGCAAATCCTCCACGGGTCTTGTGATATGTTTCAATGTCAAATGGTTTGTGTATATTTCTGGTTTAATCATGTTTGCTATGTCATCTAAATCTTGGAATCACCAGTTATATTGATTGTGTGCACACTTTATACCTTTATTGCACAACTTGTCCAATTCATGTTCATAATTCATATTTTATTTGCTGTAATTGGATCATACTGAACTGTTTGAGTAGTTGTGGATAAATTGCTAGGAAATTTAAACTCAAACAGGTCCTACTTATAAAGGATATCTTTTGGAAAGTCCGAATTACAAACGGCACTCTGTCGAAATTTTTCTAAATCTTTCCAAAAATTTCTCTTATATAACTGTACTAATTACCCATGGAATAACCCTTTTTGCTGTTGCCAAAAGAGGAAGATGGAAAAGCAAAAATAATGGGTTAATGGTTTTATTTAAATACATTAGATGCATATTGTGAGCGGGAGCCTTCTTAGGCTTAACCCTATATTTTTGCCTGTCGTATTTGTCATCATCAAAAAGGGGGAGATTGTTGACCTCATTGGTCACGCCTGGTTTTGATTATGACAAATACTCATTATATCTAATGAGCCTTTGAGGTTTTGTGCAGGAACTAAGGATTAAAAGATCAAGATGTGCACAAAGCAAGAAAAGCTTGAAAACCAAATTCTATTCATTGTAATATAGTTATACTGGTCTGTAATAGTAAGTAGGTATTTGGTTTGTAATAAGCTCACACACATCACATGTATGATTTACTTTGTAAGCTCAAACCGAACCATGAATGAGAAAGGACCGTAGAAAGACCTTAAGGTGCACCTTTGGTCGACCGACATCGAACTTTTTCGGTGTCTTCAAATTGAACCCCAAGTGCCTTTAAGACACTCACACTTTCACATATATGTGGTAGGCACTTGAATAGGACTTGTTTGGTACAATATGGGACCGAAATGCACAATTGGTATACTTTCAGTCGACCGGCTAACACAGTTCATTTTGGCCTGGTCGATTGAAACGGCCTTGGGTCAACAGTTTGACCAAGGCCCGGTTGATCGAACTTCACAGTTCATTTCTTGCCGGTCGACCGAACCACTTGGGAGTCAACATTTTGACCTCCCGGTCGACCGACCACTTTTTGTACTCCAACTACCTAGTCGACCGAAGGGTCTTGGGAGAATTCCCAGCGGTCTGGTCGACCGAGCCCTTCAGTTCAAAAAGGCCCGGTCGACCGAACCTTGGGAATTTAGAAAATCGCCTTACCTCGGTCGATCGACCACTTTATTCAAAATACCCCTGGTCGACCGAGCCATTTGAGTCCTGGTCGACCGAACCATTTCTGGTCGATCGGACCTCTCGGGTTGCCCTGATTTTTTTTACAGCAGTTAATATTTTTAAACAGGGTTAAAATGCCTTAAATGTCATTAAACTTTTCTAATAATACCCAATAGGTCCTCAACGGTCATATTTTCTCCCTTACCTATATATATGAGTTTATTTGAGAAAATTAGTGGGAGATTAGGCACTTTGATTAGGGAAAATTCTTTGAAAAACCAAAACCCTATAATACTCATTTCCAAGCTCCACACACTCAATCTTACCTTCCCATATTGCCTACATCATTTGTAAGTTGGTTTTAAGTATTTGTCTTGATAGGTTTGCTCTCCCATCTTTGGATTGTTTGACTTATTTTGAGAGCGAAACCTTAAGTATTCTTAGGGGACTTTGTTAATAAGTCTCTCCTAAGAAGACTTATATAAAACTTTTGAGTATTGCATATTCATTGCAATATCTTAAGAAGTTGGTATTTGTATTTTGCTTGCAAAAACATTTTCAAATATCTACTGTATTTTTATCTTGAAAATATTTGATGAGATATTTGCTTGTGTGATAAAATCTTTGTTGCAATATTCGTTAACTCATATATCCCTTACTGAATACAAAGATTGAATATCCTTTTGCAAACCAAACTTATACTTTGCTAGAGCTTCATATACATATATGTATTGAGAAAACTTGTCGATTGAAATATATGAAGTTTGGATAATATCTTTGTTTGAGCACTTAGATTGAATATCCTGTGATACAAAGATCATTTAGGTTTGCACTTTCACGCACTCATTACAACGATAGTAAATCTATTCGAGAGTTGACATCTTAGACCACATTGAGCTTACAAATTATTTCATATTTGTGGTGTATATTATTGCGCGAATCTGGGTACACATCTGCTTTACTTGAAAGCACAATCACTGTACCATTTGATTGTTATACACTTTGGTTATATTTCCAGGAACGGGCCTAAAGAGGGAGACTAGCCTTGGAATAGTCCCGGATTGGCTTAGACCCGGTTAGGAAAGCTAGGTGCGTCGTCCTGTTAAGGCGTGTAGGTTGAGGTCAGCCCCGCTAATTGACCTGGTTAAGGTTGAGGTCAGCCCTGTGTTAATTTGACCTGGTTGTAAACGGTGCCGCTCCACCCTTAAGTGAGCTATTAGTGGAATCCTCAAGCTTGCGAGCTTGAGGCGGGGACGTAGGCACAGTTGGCCGAACCCCGATAACATATCGTGTGTTTGCTTATATTTCTGCACTTTATATTTACTGCACGTGTATGTTATGGGTGAATGATGCGTATGACTTAATTTTCACAGTATATTTATCTACGCGTTTGGAAATTGCATAGACTGATCTTAGGTTGTGTACATACCATTGTTGCATAGATCAACCTAGGTGAAAAAGTTTTAAAATTCCAATTCACCCCCCCTCTTGGGAACACACCAATTCTAACAACTTCGTACAACGGTGTTAACACAATTATCATGATTATGATGACCATGGACATATAGCAACGGTACCGTGCAAGTGCTAGCCTAGACCAAGCCAACTAGGTTCTGATATCATATAACATATACTGAAACTGTGATACATGGATATTTCATATCATTAATTATCAAATCAATCATATCATTTTGCAGATATATACGTATATCATGAAAATCATTGGCCCATACGCCAGTATTACACATTTTACCATAGCTTGGCCCGTACGCCGGCAAATCATATCATAGCACAGCCCATATGCTGGCAAATCACATTCATAGCATGGCATGTATGCTGGAAAATCATATCATAGCACAGCCTGTATGCTGACAAATCACATCCATAGCACGACCCATACGCCGACAAAATATATCCATAGCTCAGCCCGTACCCTGATAAATCATACACATAGCACGACCCATACGCCGGCAAATCATATAAAAATCTCGGCCCATACGCCGATTTTCCATTATAAAAATCTGTATCATTAATACATTCCCAGAAAATTGTATTTCATAACAATTTCTACTCATGCCACACTACAGGTTTTTCGTATATTCAACATACCATCATTTTCAACAGTATTTTCTGAAATATATAAATCATATATAAATATATTTATTTTCTGAAATCGAATGCTATAACAATATACACATTTTCATAAAATACTAGCTTAGTTTATCCCCTTACCTAATTCTGAAAAGGCCCTAAGAAAATATGTCCCGCACCCACAGGGTTCCCAACTCAACACCCTGGAAACAACATTCCTCAGAATTAAAGTTCAGTATTTCTACGCGTATATCACTTCCTACAACTGTCAATTAACCAAATATTAAGTAGAAAGCCTTACCCTGGATTTGGGATTGTTTCCAACTTAGCCCCACTGACGATCCGCTCCGGAAGACTTGCAGAGAACTTTCCTAGGAGCGTCGTAGTGGCTTCATATTGTCGAATCGGCGAAAATCTGGCCCGAAATCGAAGAAAGAAGGACGAGGGACCGAAGGGTAGGAGAGAGAAGTGATTTGCACAAAAAATTTTAGCTGAAAATGAACTTTAGGCCTATTTAAACTGTGGCCTTCGTCGATGAGCCATGTCACCTCTTCGACGAGGTCAATACAAAATTCGTCGACGAACTCTCCCCTTCGTCGACGAAATTCAGAAACCCCAAAATCATCCTCTCAGTATCTTCTCGTCGACAAATCCTAGCCTCGTCGACAAGCTCTTGTTGTACCCTCGTCGATGAGTCCCCTGTATTCGTCGATGTGGAGTTGAAAAATTCCTTTGGATTTATCCTTTCCAAAATGCAATGTCGTCGACTGCCTTCTTCTGTTTCTGGTTTCCATTTCCCTTTCTTTTTATTATTTAAATGTCATTATTCTTCAGGTCGTTACAAAAACATAAACCAATAATACAACCAAAATCTATACCCTCTAACAAAAATACTATGCTAACACCCAACCTCGAGCTCGCTAAGTTCAATCATGCGGAGGTCCTGAAAAAGATGAATTTTATAACGGGTGAAACACATCTCAGTAAGACGGAATAGATTAACACCAGTGTGTGACTATCATGAGGTTTGTGTACAAATATATAATCATAATTTACAAAATTATCATAGTTTTGAAATCATTCTCCGTCCTTACTCACACACATGCAGTGTATTTTATTAACAAGAGTTCCCAAGGATTGGGGTGATTACTCGTCCATACGAGTAGCACCCCTCTGCTTTGATACCTTATGCAACTGGGTATGGCTACAACTGAAGCTTATCAGGGCACTCACCTTATTAAGGAAGCCCTCAAGTGGATAGTTTATCTCGTATACACACATTCACAAAAAAGTTTACTAGCAGAAGTTCTCGAGAATAGGGAAGATTACCCGTCCATACAAGCAGCTTCTCTCTACTCTAATACGCTATGCAGCCCAGTATGGCTACATCAGATACTAATCAGGGCGCTCGCCTTTCTCAGCAAGCCCTCGGGTGGAGAGTATACTTCACCCCAAATACTTATAATACTATAATATATACATATACGTAATAAATTTAATTTATTTTGTATCTGTTCTCTCTATATCATTCATCTTTTCATGTTCTTAGTATTACACATCATATAATGCACTTTCACATTTCGCATTACTCTAATTTCATGCTACTTTGTATTCACATATGCATTATATTGATTTCATGCATGTAAATCTTACTTCCATATTTCATATCATCCACATTTCATATTCACATTTAGCATTACTCTGATCCAAGGCTAGGTAAGATTTAGGAAATTGAGCAAATTTGTGGTTTTTGGTAATTCAATTATTTATTTGAAGTTTATGAGTTTAGGAAATGTGGAAAAGAATGGTAATTTATTTGGGGTTGATTTCCTTAAATTAGGATTTATGAATTCAGAGTTCGGGTAAGCACTGCGCATATAATTTCGGGATTCTTGCTGGCGTAGTTTTAGGAAATCAGGTAAGAGAAATAGATTAAACCAATAGTTTTTGTGAATTTACCGATTCAAATGGAAATTTTATGTGTTTATAAATATATATGATTAACATGTGAGTTTTAAAAGAAAAGCCAGTAGTTTGAATTGTGGTTTTTGAGCCGAGGTTTTAGTTATTATTTGTGAAAATGGAACGATTAAAGTAATGTGTTTTCTGGGAATTGTGAAGATAATTTGATGTGTATCTTCAGTAAAATGGATGATGAATGTGGGTTGACTTACTATTTTAATGAGATATAATTATGCTTATTATTTGAAATGTGTAGCATGAGTACAATGAAAATACTGAGTTGAGTTGTGATATATATATATATATGACATGTTGGAAATACTGAAATGTATTGGGATTATTTGCATGTGTATTGTTAATCAGAACTTAATGTGAATGTTAAATTGCCAGTTATGGTTTGGGAACTCCGGTGGACCATAGTGAGGCATAGTACTGTTGCGTATGATTTTTGGTAGAGATTAGTGCACCCACGCATCTTAGAGAGAGTGTGGAGATGGGATGGTCGATTGTGTTGTGTAGGGTAGAGATTCCCCTTGGAGTCCGGAGCAACGTGGGAAAGCCAATCTGACTTATAGACTAAAGAGGTTGTTTTCTAATTTAACTCTGGTGGGCTGACCTAGGTTAAGTCCAACTTTTGAGCCGCACAACCCATCATGGGGGGAAGCATGACAGTGATTATCCATCTAGTAGTAAGTTCTAAATGCATAATTGTTTAATTTAATTAATGAATAAAATGAGAACAGAATATGTGAATATAGATGTGAATACAGAATAGCATGAAATCAGAGTAATGCTAAATGTGAATATGAAATGTGGATGATATGAAATATGGAAGTGAGATTCACATGCATGAAATCAAAGTAATGTAGATATAAATACAAAGTAGCATGAAATCAGAGTAATGCGAAATGTGAAAGTGAATTATGTGATGTGTAATACTAAAAACATGAAAAGATGAATGATACAGAGATAACAGATACAAAATAAAGTAAATGTATTATGTATATGTATATATTATAGTATTATAAGTATTTGGGGCGAAGTATACTTTCCGCCTGAGGGTTTGCTGAGAAAGGCGAGTGCCCTAATTAGTATCTGATGTAGCCATACCGGGCTACATAACGTATCAGAGCAGAGGGAAGCTACTTGATGCGAACCTCAATCGACACGTGTTGAGACCCAGCAAACAATGTTGGGATGCTTGCCCAAGAAAGCTAAAATTCAGATTTTGATAGGAAACTCCGACCTAACGCTTATAAATGAAACGTGAACCGAAAGTATAAAGTAGTAAACCCCGACCCAATGATTATAGATTAATCATGAACCGAAGGTATAAAATTTGAACGCCACAAGAGTCCTTGATAAGTTTGCAAGTTCTCTAAAGAACCAAAGAAGAAACAAATCCTCACTTTTCTTGATTTCTATTCAATGAATGTTTTTCTTACAATGAAAAGGCTATTTATAGGCATAGCCTAGGAGACAAAGCATTCAACACTTCAAACCACTCTCAACAACTCACAACAACTTACTAAGACTTCTTGCAAGATTACAAATTAGACTCAACAACTCTCAACAACTTACTAAGACTTCTTGCAAGATTACAAATTAAATATAACACAAAAGTCAAAGGTAGGCTCAACAACTTTTGCAAGTAAAACAAGTTGTCTTGCATGATTACTAATTAAACATAACACAAAAGTCAATGAGTCAAATCCCCTATTTGAATAGCACACCATTATTAAGAAGATTAACACATTTAAGCTCCATCAAAAACTTGGATTAAGTTTAGTAGACCTTCATATTTCTTTGGGCCAAGCTTGGAGTGGCCCATTTTTGAATAAGCCCAAATATCTTGAATTAGCCCATGAAGTGCTTCCTTTGAAATGTGTCTCACCCGTTATATAATTCATCTTTTTCAAGACCTCCGCATGATCAAGCTTAGTGAGCTCGAGGTTGGGTGTTGGCATAGTATTTTTGTGAGAGGGTACAGATTTTAGTTGTATTATCGGTTTATGTTTTAGTTTTTTCTGATATATATATGGATACTAAATGTTGGGAAATACTGTTTTGGGATGTTTATATAGTACTCTGGTATATTATTAAGGATGCTTATTTATTTTTCCGCTGCGTGATTGAGGTTATGGTGTATCAGACACAAGTGATTGAATCACATCACACCCCGGGCCCCACTTGGTGGGTTCGGGGCATGATAGAAAACAACTTGACAGCCAATCGTTACTCTTTTCACTACTGAGGTAGAATATATGACATTGACTGAAGCAGTGAAAGAAGTCATTTGACTTAGAGGTTTAATTTTTGATTTGGGCTTACAAAAAAATTTAAATGTTGTTTACTGTAATAGCCAAAGTGTAATATATTTGACCAAAAAAGAAAAATATCACGAACGGACCAAACATATTGATGTCAGGTATCACTTTATTTGAGATATTATATCTAATGGTTTTATTAGTGTTGAAAAAATTGCTATAGCTGATAATCTAGCATATATAATGACAAAGCCTGTTCCGGCGAGCAAGTTCAATTACTATGTAATTCCCTATTGGAATTTTAGAGAAGATTAGATGAGTAATTTTGTTTTTCCCTTACGGCGGAGTTATGGGTTGCAATTTTCTCCCCATATCTGCTAGAGGGGGAGAATTGTTGGAGCAACTATTGACATTCATGGGTAGGAGCAGCTATTGCTGAATTCACAGTCGCCCATGCAGCAGCCAGCCTCCAACCTCCATTGTTGATTTTACACTTACAACACCATTTTTGAAATAATGCAGCCCATTATATTTGAATCTTGTGCTAAACATTTGCCTATATAAGGTCATGCATGCTCAGCTGTGAGATCCATCCTAGAACCAAAAAAATTGAGTGATTTGTATATCCAATACTGTATATTATCCTGTGAGGATTATTGGGTGTATTTGGGTTCTGGGTTCAAGAGTGAGCTGCCAATATTTTATATTATACTATTTTATTTAGTGAATACTTATAATCTGTCTTCGCTCATGGAGTAGGCACACTGCCAAACCACGTAAATCTCCAGTGTCTTGTGTATGCCATTTTATTTATTTATTCTTTATCATTAATTTCTAGTGATCATATTTAACTCCAAATTCCGTTCCTGCCAAAAATATTATTTATTTCTAGGCCAAATTCCGTAATAGATATCATAAAATTGATATTATTTTTAGATTTATGTAATATTTATTATACTAGATATTATATTGCATTAATATTATTTTTCAAATTTATGCAATATATATATATATATATATATTATATTTTATCATATATAATGTTATATTATAAATAAATATGTGTTGTTGTATATTTATGACACAATAGTATTGTATTTTTTTGCACACTATATCATTATTAAATATTATTATTATTATATATTTATAATTGATGATAATATAAATATTTTATTTTATTTTTAAAACTATAAATAGTAATATAATAAATTGATAATCACGCCTAAATTATATCATAACATCTTAAAATTTAATACCTTTCTTCTAATTTTTATATGCTATAATATTATTATATACAATGATAAATATTAATAATGATGTTTCATACTTATGTGAAAATATATTATTATATGATTATATTTAATTAAAATTTATATAATTGATATGCTCCAAAAGTATATCTCCTCATAAGTCAAAAGGAGACTAAGGCCAGCATTGATGAGGACAGTTACTACCCAAGTCAATCCCCTCGTTGGAGTAATTGACGCCTGCCTTATAATAACTAGAGTCATCCATGCCAATAAGGTAATAATCGGAGCAATTCACACCCGCACCATAATTCGCCAATAAATGGCATATCACCCTCGGGTCAAACTCCTTCACTATAAATAGGGACTCAGAGAAGAGGTTAAGGTATCTTCTTCTAAACCATACTTTACTGTTACTTCATACCTCTCAAAGCCAATCCCTGACTTAGGCATCAGAGAGATCCCCTAGAGTATACCCCAGGTCCTCCAAGCCAATTTTCACTTCATCGTTTTCAGGTGATCGAGATCGGAAAGTTCATCGGAGGTCATTGAAATTTTTATTCAGCAACAATAATATAAAACAAAATATCATACTACAATATGTAGGGACGTGTATATATATGGATTATAATAAGTAGAATAATTGACCTTGTGTTTTATGGAATCAAAGTTTGATTTGAGAGTAAGAGAAGGAATAAAAAATTAAGTAAAATTATTACAAAACAAACATTAAAAATGAGAATTATGTTGTAAATGAAATAAAGAGAGAATTATAAAAAAAAAATTAAAGTAAAGAAATTTGGAACTATAAAAATTCAGCAGTCTAGTTCTTTAGGAACTAGATTTTGCTAATCATATTTTTTTATATCCATTTTGGTTGTAAAACATGTCTTTATATAGGCAAAGATTATATTGGCATCCCAAAGGTCAATTCCATAATGAACCATTATGTGGGCATACCAAAAGTTATAACCTATTCTCAAGATAGTCATCTATATATATATAATATACACGTTTTACAATACTTTCCTTTGGATGACTATACACTATGAATATGCCTCTTAAAACCTTCTCTAAGGAAAACCCTGTGGGACAAAACCTTAACGAAGGAAAAAGAGTACAGTATTCATACTTCCCCTTAAAAATACAATTAATTAAGAAATGTCTTTAAGTTGTCGCATTCCAATGTTATGTACATGCTTTATGAAAATTGAAGTTGACAATGCTTTTGTGAATAGATCTGCTGAGTTGTCACTTGAACAAATTTTGAAAAAGTCAACATCTCCTTTCTTCAGAAGTTCATGAGTGTAAAAGAACTTTGGTGAAATATATTTAGTTCTATCACATTTTATGTCCCTACCTTTGATTTGTGCAATATATGCTGCATTGTCCTTGTACAGTATTGTTGACTTGTTATTATCTAGTGATAATCCACTTGTCCATTTAATGTGTTGGATTATACTTCTTAACCATACAAATTCACGACTTGCTTCATGAACTGCCAATATTTTTGAATGGTTTGAAGAGGTAGTAATGATCGTTTGCTTTACAAATCGTCATGAGATAGCAGTATCACCACTTGTAAAAATATAGCATGTTTGTGATCGAGCTTTATGAGGATCAGAAAGATATCCAACATCAGCATATCCTTTCAACACAGACTTTACTCACTTTGGGTAAAACAAACCTATATCAGATGTGCTGCAGAGATAACAAAGAACATGTTTTACTCCATTTTAATGTCTCTGAGTTGGTGTAGAACTAAACCTTGCTAGCAAATTTACCACAAAGCCTATATCTGGTCTAGTGTATTTTGCAAGATACAAGAGTACTCTAATTGCACTAAGATAGGGTACTTCAGGGCCAAGGATTTCTTCATCATCTTCTTGAGGACGAAAAAGATCCTTCTCCACAACAAGTGAACGAACAACCATCGAGGAGCTTAATGGATAAGATTTATCCATATAAAATTGTTTCAAGATTTTTTCTACATAAGATGATTGATGAATAAGAATTAAACTTGTTAAATGTTCAACTTGAAAACCAAGACAAAATTTTGCCTTCTTAAGATCCTTCATTTCAAATTCTTTCATTAAGTAGTCAGTATTCTTTGCGATCTCTTCTGGAGTTCCTACTATGTTTATGTCATCAACATAAACTGCCACTATAGCAAATCTAGAATTTATATTCTTGATAAAAATACAAGGACATATAAGATTATTTTCATATCCTATTTTCAACAAATATTCACTTAGACGATTGTACCACATTTGTCTAGATGGCTTCAATCCATATAAGGATCTTTGTAATTTAACGGAATACATTTGCTGTTGTTTTGGATTATATGCTTCAGGCATTTAAAATCCTTTGGAGATTTTCATATATATATATATATATATATATATATATATATATGTCATTATCTAATGAACCATACAAATGAGTTGTTACTACGTCTATGAGGCGAATGTTAAATCCTTCAGAAACCGTTAAATTAATCAGAAATCTAAAAGTAACTGCATCTATAATAGGAGAATAGGTTTCATTATAATCTATACCAGGCCTTTGTGAGAAACCTTGTGCTACAAGACACGTTGTTGACTCTATGAGTCCAATCCTATTTTGATAATGAAATCACTTGGTATTTGATATGTGCATTAAGAATGTGAACAGGAACATTACTTAGCATGCACAGAAGGTGATGAAGTCATGGAAGCCACAAGGATTGAAGCATATATAACTTGACATGAACCACGAAACTAAAAGAGTAGAAGAATGAAGATACAAGCGTTAAGTTCAAGATCGTCATGGGAATAGGTATTTAGAATTGATTGTATTTGCATATTTTATATGATATTGCTAGAAGCACAAAATATGCCCTACACATGCATCTCATGAAAATCTTCTAGGGTTAATTATGGACTTAGAGACATTATTTTAAAAGTCAGAAAATGTTTTAAATTTAATTAAAGCAAGAGAGCAAAAAGGACTTTTGAAAACAAAACTGAAAATTCTGAAGTTGGTCTGCCCAGATGACTGAGGAGTACCCTCAGAAGTCTGAAGATACACCTTCAGATGACTGAAGTTTTATTTCAGACATTTGAAAAATTTCTTCAAAAGTATGAAGATTTAGTTCAAAAGACTGAAAATTTAATTATTGAAACACAAAACAGGCAAAATACCTTCAGACGTCTCAACCCTCAGTTCAATCGTCTGAGTTGGGACTTTAGAAGACTGAACCAACAGTTCAGTCGTCTGACCCTGTATTCAGACTAAAATTTTCAATGCTTTAAGGAACATCATACGTTTGAACTCGAAAGCTCGTTCATCTGAACCTGTGAAAACTTTAAAAATCTAAACTTTAGTGAGAAAACACATGGGTTATTCACTTGATCAAATTGATCCAATGGTCAAGACTTAACCTAAAGCCGAGATTACTTATAAAAACAATCTCTGAACGCTAGTGTCTCACTTTTTACATATGATTGGGAGCCTTGAATGTATACACAACTCTAGAAAGCATTGAACACATTGCTGAACTCTTGCTTGCGATTTCAAAGCATTTACATCATATTTAAGCTTAGGCTACGTTGATTTTCAAAAGGAGTTCCAGCGAATATTGTGCAAACAACTTAGGTATTGAGGTTTGGTGATCCAACTAATTGTTTGCTTATTCTCAAAGACTTTTTCATCTCACAAACCTATTCTTGAACATTCATTTCGAGAGATTGATCTTGAGTTATTAATTATATTTACTTATGTGAAAGATCACTACTTGAGAAAAGTTTTTTGTTCAAAACTAAAATCTTGAAGAAAGTTTTAAATATATCTTCATTCAAGGATTTGCTATTTGATTAGTATAAGAATTATTTGATTGCAAATACTAAGAGCCTCTAAATACATATTCATGTGGAATATTATTTTTGAAACATAGTGTTTAAATCTTTGCAATATTCAAAGTCGTATATTTATTCAAAGATTCAACTTTATAAATTATTAATAGCAAGAACATAGATTTGTGCATTATTACAGATTATTTTTGAAAGGATCTTATTTTCTAATCTTGCATAAAGTATTCTGAAATCGAACCATACGTTTCTCCAAAGCATTTATTTATAAAATCATTTTTTGGGAGATATTGATTTATGAAGCATATCATTCATATAATGATCTTATCGTTACATACATACTGAGCTTCAAGTTTTATCATATGAATATGTGTTAAGATTTCTATTATACTTGCTAGCTTGGTTAGAAACAATATTGAGTTTTGCAGAATTGTAATTCTATATTGTAATCACGGTTCGGGTTGTGAACTGGGGAGGAGGATGTTGTGCCTCTTGTAAGCAGCGGATTGTAAGGGAAGGTCTGTCCCGGTTAAAGGAGCAGTGATTTAGTGGAATCTTTGAGTGGGTTGCTCAAGGCAAGGACGTAGGCCGGGTTGGCTGAACCTCATAAAATCATGTTTTCCTTCTCTCTTCCCTTAACTTTTTAATTTCCATTTGCATTTCATTATCAGCTTTTGCATGTTTGTATATTGATTAATATTACATGCACTTGATAATTAATTGAGTATAATTGAATTTAGTGGGATAATAATTTGAATTAATTTCAAGTCCCTGCAATTATTTTGTTAAATATTGAAATAGGGATTAAGTGGTAAAATAAACTTAAATACTTTTGAAATACCCAATTCACCTCCTCTTGGGATAACACTGTAATTCTTATTTGGTATCAGAGCAGGTTCATATAGACTTAACCGTTATTGTTATAAAAAGATCACATGACACACATTGATGTAACCCCATTCGGTGAGGGACATTCGTCCACTAGACCACCTATTTTTTGTAGTGTAATTTACACCTACTGGAAAAGAAGAATGAATATATATCTTTTAAATGTGGATTGGAGGGTGTGGAAAATTGTTTCCAAGGGAAACTATGTTCCTATGAAAGTAATTGATAAAGTTAATGTACCCAAGACCGAGGATGAGTATACTGAAGAAGACTGGAAATCAGTGCAAATAAATGCTACTGTAATGAACTTGCTATTCTGTGCACTAGATGTAAATGAGTTTAATAGGGTGATGACTTGTAACTCTGCTAAAGAGATATAGAAAAAATTAGAAGTTACGTATGAAGGTACAAAGGAAGTAAAAGATAGTAGGATAGACATGCTTACTAGTGAATATGAAGCATTTAAAATGACTGCTGATGAATCTATTCAATCCATGTACACTAGATTCACACACATCACGAATTCTTTAAATGCTTTTGATAAATCTTCCCCTACTTATGAGTTGATCAAGAAAATACTCAGGGGACTACCACCAGTTTGGGAAGTTAAGGCTACTGCGATAGCTAAAGGAAGGAATCTGAAGGAGATGCCAGTTGATGAACTGATCGGATCGCTCATCACTTATAAACTACCGATAAATGAGAGGAATAATAACTAAAATAAAGCAAAGAAATTTACAGCACTTAAGGTATCATCTAATAGCTCTAGTGAAGGAAGTGATTTAGAATCGGATGATAACATGGCTCTTCTCATTAAGAAATTTGGAAAGTTCATAAGAAAGAACAAGAAATACACCAGAAAATTCAAGGGCTCAAAAACAGAAAAGGGAGGGACAAGCAGAAAGAAGCAAAAGGAGGATCTTCCTATGTGCTATAACTGTAGAGAAGTTGGGCATATCAAGCCAGACTACCCCCAGCTGAAGAAAGCGTCTAAGAAGAAGAAGAAGAAGACACTAAAGGTTGGTTGGGATACTCACTGTACCAGTAGTTCAGAATCTGAATCCAGTGATGACGAGATTGCAAATCTGTGTCTGATGGCTCACGAAGACCATGAGGTACAATCTTTTTGTTCTGCTTCATTTTATTATTCTAGTGATTCAGAAAATGAAAATAGCATGCTCTTTTATGATGAACTACATCAGGAATATTTTTATACACTTAAAATGCTTGAGAAAATGAATTAGAAAAATTCCAGTATGAAGTTAAAATTGAAGGAACTTTCAAAGTCAGTAGAAATTCAAAATGAATCTCATGCATCCTTAATGAGAGACACGGATTTAAAAATTGAGGAGTTAGAAAAGAATTTGAAAGATAAATCTAATATTATTTGTAAATTTACAGAAGGTCAAACCAATTTTGAAAAACTCCTTGGAGTTCAAAGAAATTCCCTAGATAAAGAAGGACTTGGTTTTAATAGAAAAGAAAATTTGAAATAAAAACATATTTACATGGTTTATGAAATTAGGAATAGCTTCCCAAGAGGGGGGGGGGGGTGAATTGGATTCTAAAAATTTCTTTTAATTCCTTTTAAGTTACCTTAAACTTCTTTTATTTCTTTTAACCAATTCTTGACTTGTTTGTTTAATTCTTTAATCAATCAAGAACTTAGCTCTTTTATCCAATCAATAACACAATTAAACAACCAATCAATTAAACACAATCAAACATTCAATCTTCAACCACACTTTGAAAGTAGAAACAATCAAACAATTAATCACAATTTCCAAACCAATACACCCAATTTGATTGCCAAATATAAATTCACTTCAGCACAATAAGATTGATGTAAAATTCAAGATTTAGCACTTTTGGAATACAAACACTATCCAATCAATCTCAAGCTTTATACCATTCAATCACAATAAATCTTTTGTTGTCAGCCCTGGATATGAAATTGTAAGCCCTGTAGTTGAATTATAATGTATACTTTGCTGATATAGATTTGCTTCTTCAATATGTTTTTCAACAACACATTCACACTCTTCTCAATATTCAAAACTCAACTAAACTCTCAGTTAATTTATCCTTGGGCTGTTAACCAAGTAACGTACTCTCGTATGGTTTCCGTAAGATATAGTATAACCAACGTACTCCCTTTCGGTTTCCGCAACCCAAATAAAAATTAAACTTTAAGTTTACTTGATTTCTATATTACGTAGTATATATGATTACCAAATAAACCATCCACGCAATTTAAATATGCTGAAAATAAAAAGTAAGGGAAAGAGAGAGTGAGACGAAGATTTTTATGAGGTTCGGCTTATACCCAGCCTACGTCCTCGCCTTTGGAAAAACCATCGAAGGATTCACTAAACTTGTTCCGTTGATGGGTGGAACAAACCTTTACAACACTCCTTGGTTAAGGCTAGAGCCCACCTTCTCCAAACGATATCCCTTCGTCCGGTCACTCCTTACATAGGCTAGAGCCTGCCTCTCTAAGCAATATCCCCTTACTTAGGCAATGATCCAAATAAACCTTGGAATCATCAATCTATAAGATACAAATCAAATATTTGTGTACAAGAACTTGCTCACACAAAGAGCTGATTAGTACAACAATTTAGAAACTAATATACTTCAAAGTAAATAACAATATGGAATTTAACTTGAAGCTCAATGAAGTATATCACCAATTTAATTCTTTCAATGGATGAAAGATTTCAGAATTGTAGCACAAACTTGGTGAATAAAATCAACAAGAACTCAGTAAGCTTCGTGCAAGTTGAGTGCAAGAGAGAAAGCCTTGAGAATTTGAGAGCAATTTGAGAGAGTTGTTGAATTTTAATTCTTGGTTTGTGATTCAATAATATTTGAGGCTTATTTATAGACTTTAAAAGGTAAGTAACTTGGTCCCCAATTGTGTTGAAATATCCCCTAAGTTTCCATAAATTTTGAGCCACAAACAACCCCATTTAAAAATTTGACCGTTATAAGAAAAATCAAAACAGCCGCATGGCAGTCGCTTGCCCCAATCCTCCAGTCGCCTGTCATGTTATTTTTAAAGGAATAGCAGGGGCAGTAGCCTGGCAGTCACCTTCCAGAAATAAGCCAGTCGCCTGCCACAAGCACCCAAGCGCCTGTCCTAGTTTAGGCAGTCTACTGGTTGCACACATGCTGCTGTCAACTTCGAGTACCCTTCTATTTTTTGGTTATAAATTTTTTTGTATAGCTCCAAATTTGATGATATTGATTTCAAATGAAAGCTCAGAGAAAATAATACAACTTTCATGTTGAAAACTTTTTAAAATAAATAGTTTTTCATAGAGAAACATACACCTCAATAAAGATGTAGAAAAATTATCAGCATTTTGAAAATCTTCTTTTTGATGCTTTTCATTCCAAAAATGATTCTAACCTTTTTGAAATAATTTTTGACCTTATAAAAATATTTTACAAGTATGTTCAAAGGTATCTAGGTCCAAGACATTAACCTAAGAGCTTCATGTATCCATATTGAAATTATTTGAAGTATTTACATGAAATTTCCTAAACTCTTTCAAATTTTCAATCCTTGAATTCCTTGAGTTCTTTATGCTTACTTCATCTTTCTTTGAGCTTTCCATGTTGATCACTTGGGCTTTCATTCTTTGAAGCTATTTCTTTAATATCAATGCTCTCATGATCTTCAGGCTTTAAACTTTAAATCCATGCTTCAAGCTTGATATAATCATTACAAGCTCTCATGAACTCTTTAACCTTGCAACATTTAGTTCTGAAAATACATCACTTAACATAGCATGTTAAGATCCACTTGTTTGTTAGCATCAAAATAAGATGTTAAGCCTTATAAGGCCAACAATTTATTTTGTAAAAGAATCAAAGATTTATGTTCCATCAAAATATTATTATAAATATACCACATGCTTTAAATGTAAAAGGGTGGGTCATATAAAATTTGATTGTCCTTTTAAGAACAGAGATGTTAAGATGAAAAAGGTATGGAGAGTTAAAGGAGAGTCAAGCACTAACCCACCGTAAACCCAAGAAAATCTAGGTACCAAAAGTAGTTATTTGATTATGTCTTGCAGATGTGCTTGAGACTGTCCACTTCAAAAGATAGATGGTATATGGACAGCGGATGTTCACGTCATATGACTGGGGATAAAGCTAAATTTACATCCATCACACTAACAGATGGAGGATTTGTTACTTTTGGGGACAATGCAAAAGGAAGGATCACAGGTGTAGGTAAAGTTAGTATGATTCATCACTTATTATATATAATGTTTTACTAGTTGATGGTTTAAAACATAACTTATTAAGCATAAGTCAACTGTACGATAAAGGTTATAAGGTATTTTTTGAACATGACAAGTGCATTGTTGAATATAAAATCGATAACAAAATTCTATTCACTGCTGAACGTCATGAAAATGTATATACCACTATCTTTGACAATCTTACTTCTCAACACATAACTTGTTTTTCTGCTATGAATGAGATTAGTTGGATTCGGCATAGGAGACTAGGACACGCAAACATGGACTTAATATCTAAACTAGTTAAGGAAGACTTAGTTAAGGGTCTGCCTAAGGCAAAATTCATAAAAGATAAAATTTGTGATGCATGTCAACTAGGAAAACAAGCAAGATCTAGTTTTAAGAAGAAGAAAATAATCTCTACTACTAGGCCACTTCAAATGTTACACTTAGATTTATTTGGTTCAAATCCAATTTAGAGTTTAGGAGGAAAATCATACGCATTCGTTATAGTTGATCATTATTCTAGACACACATGGGTGCTATTTTTAGGTCACAAAGATGAAGCGTGTGAACAATTCATTAAACTATGCAAGAAAATTCAAAATACAAAAGGATATACAATCAAAAATATCCAGAGTGATAGGGGTAGAGAATTTAAAAATCAAGATATGGAAGAATATTGTGATTCATTAGGAATAATATCTCATAACTTTTCAGCTCCTAGAATACCTCAACAGAACGGTGTAGTTGAAAGAAAGAATAAGTTTATACAAGAAATGGCCAAAATTATGCTTAATGAACATAAGCTACCTAAGTACTTCTGGGCTGAGGCAGTGAATACTCTCTGCTATGTTCTAAATAGAGTTTTGATTATACCATCTCTAAATAAGACTCCTTACGAATTGTGGAATGGTCATAGACCAAACATCTCATATTTTAATGTCTTTGGCTGTAAATGCTTTGTGCTTAGAGACAATGAACACCTAGGCAAGTTTGATGTGAAATCAGATGAAGATATTTTTCTAGGATATGCCTTAGATAGTAAAGCCTACAAGGTATATAATAAACGATCATTAATCGTTGTAGAATCCATTCACGTTGTATTTGATGAATCCAATCCATTTACTTAAAAGACGGATGGAGATGAAATTGAGATAAATAAAGATTTTGAAAAACTGTTCACTGAAAAATGATTCAAATAAGAGAAATGCAATTAAGGAACTATCTGCTGAAAACAATCAATTTGAAAATGAAGTTAATGAACTACCTAAAGAATGGAAGTATATAAAAAATCACCCCATTGATCAAATAATAGGTGAACCATCCCGTGGAATAGCCACACGATCCTCACTTAGAAATTTGGTTAGTCATTGTGTATTTCTATTTGAAGAAGAACCCAAGAATGTGAGTGAAGCAATTGAGGATGAATCATGGGTGATGTCCATGCAAGAAGAGCTAAACCAGTTTGAGAGAAATAAAGTATGGACATTAGTTCCTAGACCTGAGGATAAAACAGTTATTGGAACAAAATGGATATATAAGAACAAGAAAGTGAACATGGGATAGTTGTGAGAAATAAGGCAAGACTAGTAGCTCAGGGATATAACGAGGAAGAAGGAATAGACTTTGAGGAAACCTTCGTACCTGTAGTTAGAATGGAAGCCATTCATATGTTGTTAGCTTATGCTGCTTTCAAGGATTTCAAACTATATCAAATGAACGTCAAAAGAGCATTTTTAAATGGCTACATAAGTGAAGAGGTATATGTAGAACAATCCCCAGGTTTTGAAAACCATAAGTATCCAAAACATGTTTATAAACTAACTAAAGTCTTGTACGATTTAAAGCAAGTTCCAAGAGTTTGGTATAAAAGACTAAGCGGTTTTCTACTGGATAATGGATTTATCAGAGGAAAGACAGACACAACACTATTTATAAAATCGAAGAATGAAAGCATGCTCCTAGTTCAAGTATACGTAGATGATATCATTTTTGGAGCAACAAATAAAGAATTCTGCAATGAGTTTGCAAGTATTATGCAAAATGAATTTGAGATGAGCATGATGGGTGAACTAAATTTCTTCTTAGGACTTCAAATCAAACAAGCAAAACATAAAATTTTTATAAATCAATTGAAGTACATTAGAGACTTACCCAAAAGTTTAATATAGAAGATGGAAAATACTAGGGACACCTATGAGCTCTTCTTTGAATTAGACAAAGACGAACAAGGTATACTAGTTGATGTCAAGCTTTATCATGGGATGATTGGCAGTTTACTATATCTGACTACTAGTGGGCCTGACATAATATTTATTGTATGTTTGTACGTAAGATTTCAGACTGCACCTAAAGAGTCACATTTATTAGTTGTCAAACGAATACTTAGATACTTGATAGGAACCGTGGAACTTGGATTATGGTATCCTAAGTATACATCCTTTGAGATTGTTAGCTATTCTGATGCGGATTTTACCAGAAGTAAAGTAGATAGAAAAATTACTAGTAGCACATGTCATTTCCTAGGATATTTGTTTGTATCTTGGTTTTCAACGAAGAAAAATTCAGTTGCTCTGTCCACAACTGAGGCTGAATACGTAGCAGCTGAAAGTTGTTGTACTCAAACGCTATGTATGAAGCAACAACTTATGGATTTTGGATTAAGTTATGATACAGTTCCTATAAGGTGCGACAATACTAGTGCAATAAACATCTCAAAGAACCCTATAACACATTCACGAACTAAACACATAGAAATTAGACATCATTTTCTTCATGACCATGTGCAAAAAGGAGATGTGACACTCGAGTTTGTATGCACAAATGAACAATGGGTAGACATATTCATGAAACCACTTGCGAAGGATAGGTTTATCCAAATTAGAGGTGAATCAGGCCTGATGCATAGTTGAGAAGTTGCCTAGATTTATATTAGATTACATAATTCAGGGGGAGCAACATCACTTAATATTCCCAATTGGTTAAAAATTTCAAATTTGGCTCATTTGTTCACATTTGGTATTAAACTAAAATTTCAAATTTGGCTTATTTATATTAGATTGCATGTTAAATTTTGTTATAGATATATGTCACATGTTGATTCTCACATAAACCTTTGAACTTTAATGACTGTTTTGCTTATCCATATCTATGTAAATTGACACACTGTGTATGTTCACATTGAAATTTAATTCAACAACACAGTTTTGCATTAGCAAGGGGGAGAAGTAAATTGAATAACATAGGGAGACATATTTCGCAGTACAATTTTGAAATATAAATGTTTCATATTTTTTAAAGATGAGATATAATTATGTCAGAACAATTTTGTTATATACCTTTTTGTTGATATCAAAAGGGGGAGAAGAATATAAGGCTATAGCAAAAATAGCTTGCAAAAGTTTTTTTTTTTTTTAAATGCAAGGGGAGAAAAGTACATAAGTTCATGAGTTCTACATGCAAAACTATTACCTATTATACATTGTGCTAAATTTTGTATTGTGCATTATTTGAGAGGGAGCCTTATTAGGCATAACCCATTGTCTATTTTTGCTCGTGTATTTGTCATCATCAAAAAAGGGAAGATTGTTGACTCTATGAATCCAATCCTGTTTTGATAATGACAAATCACTTGGTCTTTGATTTGTGCATTGAGAATGTGAATAGGAACATTACTTAGCATGCACAGAAGGTGATGAAGTCATAAAAGTCATGAGAATTAAAGCATATATAACCTAACATAATCCATGCAACTAAAAGAGTAGAAGAATGAAGATGCAAGCGTCAAGTTCAAGATCGTCATGGGAATAGGTATTTACAATTGATTGTATTTGCATATTTTATATGATATAGCTAGAAGCTCAAAATATGCCCTACACATGCATCTCATGAAAATCTTCAAGGGTTAATTATGGACTTAGAGACATTATTTTAAATCCCAAAAAATGTTTTAAAATTAATCAAAGTAAGAGAGCAAAAAGGACTTTTGAAAACAAAACTGAAAATTCTGAAGTTGGTCTGCCCAGATGACTGAGGAGTACCCTCAGAAGTCTGAAGATACACCTTCAGATGACTGAAGTTTTATTTCAGACATTTGAAAAATTTCTTCAAAAGTCTGAAGATTTAGTTCAAAAGACTGAAAATTTAATTATTGAAACACAAAATAGGCAAAACACCTTCAGACGTCTAAACCCTCAGTTCAATCGTCTGAGTTGGGACTTTAGAAGACTGAACCTACATTTTAGTCATCTGACCCTGTGTCCAAACTAAAATTTTTAGTGCTTTAAGGAACATCAGATGTCTGAGCTCGAAAGTTCAGTCGTCTGAACTTGCAGAAATTTTAAAAATCTGAACTTTAGCGAGAAAACACGTGGGTTATTCACTTGATCAAATTTATCCAACTGTCAGGACTTAACCTAAGGTTGAGATTACTTATATAAACAACCTCTAAACCCTAGTGCCTCACTTTTGACATATGATTGGGAGCCTTGAACGTATACACAACTCTGGAAAGCATTGAACACATTGCTGAACTCTTGCGTGTGATTTCAAAGCATTTACATCATATCTAAGCTTGGGTTACGTTGATTTTCAAAAGAAGTTCCAGTGAATATTGTGCAAATAACTTTGGTATTGAGGTTTGGTGATCCAACTAATTGTTTGCTTATTCTCAAAGACTCTTTTCATCTCACAAACCTATTCTTAAACATTCATTTTGAGAGATTGATCTTGAGTTATTAATTATATATACTTTTGTAAAAATCACTACTTGAGAAAAGTTTTTAGTTTAAAGCTAAAATCTTGAAGAAAGTTTTAAATATATCTTCATTCAAGGATTTGCTATTTGATTAGTATAAGAATTATTTGATTGCAAATACTAAGAGCCTCTAAATACATATTCTTGTGGAATATTATTTTTGAAACATAGTGTTTAAATCTTTGCAATATTCAAAGTCGTATATTTATTCAAAGATTCAACTTTACAAATTATTGAAAGCAAGAACATAGATCTACGCATTATTAAAGATTATTTTTGAAAGGATCTTATTTTCTAATCTTGCATAAAGTATTCTAAAATTGAACCATACGTTTCTCCAAAGTATTTATTTATAAAATCATTTTTTGGGAGATATTGATTTATGAAGCGTATCATTCATATAACGATTTTATCGTTACATACATACTGAGCTTCAAGTTTTATCATATGAATATGTGTTAGGATTTCTATTGTACTCACTAACTTGAATAGAAGTAATATTGAGTTTTGCATAATTGTAATTCTATATTGTAATCACGGTTCGGGTTATGAACCAGGGAGGAGGAAGCTGTGCCTCTTGTAAGTAGCAGATTGTAAGGGAAGCTCTGTCCCAATTAAAGGAACAAAGATTTAGTGGAATCCTTGAGTGGGTTGCTCAAGGCAAGAACGTAGGCCGGGTTGGCTGAACCTCGTAAAATCATGTTTGCCTTCTCTCCTCCCTTCACTTTTTAATTTCTGCTTGCATTTCATTATCAGCTTTTGCATGTTTGTATGTTGATTAATATTGCATGCACTTGATAATTAATTGGGTATGACTGAATTTATTGAGATAATAATTTGAATTAATTTCATGTCTCTGCAATTATTTTGTTAAATATTAAAATATGGATTAAGAGGTAAAATAAACTTAAATATTTTTGAAATACCCAATTCACCCCTTGTTGACTTTTTGAGTCCGATCCCTGTTTTGATGCTGACAAAGCACATGTTTCTTATATGTGTATTTAGCATGTGAACATGTCCATTTATTTAACACACATATAAGGAAATGACGATGAAAGCTTGCAAGACTTAAAAACTATATGATCAAGCGCACTCCATGAAGTCAGAAGAGCAAAAAGATGAAGAAGACATTTATTTGTTGTAATTGTATTTAATTTTTATATCTTTAGTCTGTAATAATGTATGCATCTGCATGATGTGTTTGAATGCTTTGAATGACCGTAGATAAACCCTAGGGACCAGCACATCTCACCAAAAACCTTTTTCAAAAAAGACTAAAATCATATAAAGTTTTTGGAATAACTTTAGTGTCAAAATCAGGGCTAAAACAAAGTTTACGAAGGTTGATCGACACCGTATTTTTTTGGTGTCTTCAAAAAGACCTATAAATGACTCTAGGACACTCACTCATGCATACACATGTTTGGTCATTTGAAATAGGGTGCTTGTTGAGTGAAATAAGACCGAAATGCATAAAATGTGCACCTTCGGTCGACCGACCTATGTAGTTCATTTTGGCCCTGATCAACCGAACCTGGTTCTAGTAAACCAGTTGACCACAACCCGGTCAATCGAACTTCTATAGTTCAATTGACCCCAGTCGACTGAACCTCTCTGAAGTCAACTTAATTGACTTTTTGGTCGACCGAGAGGAAATTGTACAACACCAACCTAGTTGACCGAGTTCCTACGTGTGGGAACCCAACAATTTGGTTGACCGACCAATTTAGTTCAAATTAACCCTGGTCGACTGAACCTTGCAAATATGGAAAAATCGGCCTTGGACATACATGTCCGGTCGACCGTGACCCTAGTTCATTTTTAGCCTGGTCGACTAAACCTCAAGAACTTGGGTCGTCTGAACTTGTCCTAGTTGACCAGTGCTCTCGGGTTGGAATTTTTTTAAAACTTTAACATGTCATTAAAACTTAATTAAAATTTTACAAAATATCGAGCGTGTCCCTCAACGGTCAGATTTGTTGAAAATCTATAAATACCCCCTCATAACTTTTGATTAGTAACTTTGATTAACTCTAAATTTCTCTCTAATCCTTTGTTAATCAAAGTTCCCCCAACTCATTTTTATTGCAAAAATTTCTTCTTTGGGGCAAAATATTTTAAGCAAATCTCTCCAACTCTTTTTCACTTGTTTTATCTCCAAATCATTTTTAAAGAGAGTATTTTATTTTGGGCATTTCACTTGCATTTACAAGCACATACTCTCTCTTGTTATTTACTGTTTAAAAATCAATATTTGAGAGTATTGTTTGCATTTCTCCCGATTATTTCTTTGATAAACATTTTAGGGAGAATTTATTTATTGCACAAATACTTTATTGAGCTTAACTCCTAGATTCTCCAAGTATTTCTAACTTGCATAAATCCTTTTTTTTTGGGAACATAGTACTCATTTTTCATACACATTCTATTTGTGCAAAAATCATTAAAAGAACAAAACCCTAGGCTTTCCTATATTATTATTGAAATATATTTTTTGAGAAAACTTTTTATTAGGGTTTAAATATAGTTAAGCACCCTTACTCTACTGAGTATAAATCATATCATAAGAGAGTGCATATTGTATGAGCTTAAGCGTGTACATCTCTGCTTGTATTTCATAAGCATGTTTCATATACAAAATGGTTTTAATGTAATGGTTGGGTTCATCCCGATAATTGAATTGGGAAGTCTCAGCCCCATAAGTGACACTAGTTCGGCTCAGCCTAATAATTGAGCTGAGATTTTCCTCGCCCCGTAAGGAGAGGATGTAAAAGGTTTTTACTCCGCTCGGTTAAGTGAGCAGGTATAGTGGAATCCTTGGGGGTTATGCCCAAGGCGGGAATGTAGGCTGGTTTGGCCAAACCTCGATAACAAACCTGGTGTCGTTCTCTCTATCTTATTTAAATTCCTGCACTTTAATTTCAGCATGTGTATGAATGTTTATTTAATGTCAAAATTATTCTTATGCACACATTTAATTTAAATAAGATACTGCACACGTGTATGCTTTTGATGTTAAACTCGATTTACATACACGTATATATGTTGAATAGGATATTAACTGTGGTGAATCGGCGAAATGTTTTAAATTAGTGAAAAATGTTTTAAAACCCAATTCACCCCCTCTCTTGGAACCACATCAATTCCAACACCCCCCCTCTTGAGATAACACCATAATTCACACGCACCTTGTATCTCACAATTTCATTCATTTCATTTCTTTTACGTACAAAAACCCATTTATACCAAACATGTTTGACATTCTCATATGTTTGGACTACTGATACAAATACTTTACATTTTGCTAATGAGTCTAGCACAGCCTGTACTGCTTCTTTCCATTTTGGTCAATCATTTCGATATCGACATTCTTCTACAGTTTGAGGTTCGGGATCATTATCATTAATAATTTTTGAAGCAATCGCATATGCAAACACATTGTCAATAACAACTTCATTTCTTCTTCGCATATTTCCAAATTTTAATGAGATCTCATAATTTTTTGGTACCAGAAACACTTTTGGTGTTGCTTCTGTGGAAATATGAGATTGTTGATCTATACTTCTTTTAACCTCTTCTTGAGTGTTAATGACCTCTTTTGGAGTCTCACTTCTATTCATTTCCTTTTTCTTTTGAGGAACAGTATCCTTTGCACAAACTTTGTCTAATCTTGATACACGCATAAATCAATGTGAACTTGAAGTTTAAAGAATAATTCATTTGTAGAAATCCTTTACCTTTTCCTTCTCTTAGTGACGGGAAAACTGATTCATAAAATTGATAATCTAGAAATCTTGCTCTAAAAAGATCACCTGTTTGTGGTTCAAGATATCTAATGATAGAAAGAGAATCAAAACCAATATAAATACCAAGCTGATACTATGGTCCCATCTTACTTTGGTGCACAGGTGCAATAGGAACATATACCACGCAATCAAAAATTCTAAGATGAGATATATTAGGTTGGTGGTTAAACACAAGCTGTGAAAATGAAAAATTGGGATATGCAATTGGTCTAATTCTAATCAAAGACGCAGCATGCACTATAGCATGACCCCAAGTAGATGTAGGAAGCTTTGATTGCATAAGCATAGGTCTAACAACAAATTGTAAACGCTTAATGAAGGATTCCACTAAACCATTTTGTGTATGAAGAAGTGCAATAGAATGTTCAACACTTATTCCTATTGACATGCAATAGTCATAAAATGCTTTTGAAGAAAATTCACCTGCATTATCTAAACGGATAGTCTGAATGGGATGATCAGGAAAACTTGATCTTAACCTTATTATTTGAGCAAGAAATTTAGCAAAAGCACCATTACGAGTTGAAAGTAGATAAACATATGACCATCAAACGGAAGCATCAATTAAAATTATGAAATATCGAAATGGTCCGCAAGATGAATGGATTAGGCCGCAAATATCTCCTTGTATTCTTTGCAGAAAAGATGGAGACTCTAAAGGTAATTTAGATGGAGAAGGTCTAACAAGTAGTTTTTTTTTAGCACAAGAAATACAAAAATAATCACTAGGTAAAAGAACTTTATGATCTTTTAATGGATGTCCATGTATATTTTCAATGATTCGTCACATCATAGTTGAACTAGGGATGGCCAAGGCGATCATGCCAAAGTATAAAAGTTCTAGGCTCGGAGCACTTTCGGTACATAAAATTTGATTCAACCATCCTTATTTTTGTGAAATATAGGTCAGATGAAAAACTTTAAAATTTTTCCAATATGATCTTCTGGTTTGAAATTGTAGATGTAATTAAAAGATATTCCATATCTCCTTCATTTTTGGTTTCAACATGATATCCATTGTGACGTATATCTTTAAAACTTAATAGATTTCTTCGGGATCTACTAGAATACTACGCATCATCAATATACAATATGAACTCTTCCAGAGCCCTATATTACATTTGTAGAATCAAATATTGTATTAACATTAATTTCAGCTAATGTTAATTGTAAGCAATATTTTTTAACACGAAAAATTGTGTGAGTCATACCACTGTCCACCAAACACATGTCATCCTCCATTTTTATCAAGTTTATTTTGTATGATCTAGTAAATGAAAAATAAAATTTAAGAATTAAGAAAGATAACAAAATATTACCAAGCATATTATATGTGAAATTTTTAAAAATTACATAAATTAATTTTTTTTCAAAATAACATAAACATGAAGATAATTTAATAGTAGACATTTCCATTCCCAATCAAATGATTAATTTTGCCATTATGATCTTAAAAAAAATCAGAAACATCAAAATCAACATCCAAATGAGACTCATACTTAGCATCAATGGGTTCAAACAAATTAACTTCAGCATTTTTCCCTTTTCCTTTTAACGATGCCTTGTAAAGATTAACTAGGTGTTTAGGAGTGCGACATATTCGAGACCAATGACCTTTTGTTCCACACCTATACTAAATATTGTTATTATTTTGCACTTTATTATTTTGTTCTGAACTTTCTATATTCTTTACCCATTTCCTTTGAGGCTTTTCATCACTTTTGCTTTCAAACTTTGAAGGATGATCATCACAGGTCCAACAATTTTTCCAACCACGACCCCTTTTACCACCACAACCTTGTTTATGACTTTGAGAAAAAGTCACATTCACTTCAGGGAATGGTGTTGAGCCAGTCGGATGAGATTGATGATTTTTCAACAAAAGTTCATTATTTTGTTCAGCCACCAGTAAATAAGATATTAACTTAAAATATTTTGTAAATCTACGCTCTCGATATTACTGCTGCAAGAATACATTCGAAGCATGAAAAGTCGAATATGTTTTTTCAAATATATCATCATTAGTAATTTTTTCTCCACGTAACTTTAATTGAGAGCTAATTTTAAACAAGACTGAATTATATTCACTTACAGTTTTAAAATCTTGCAATCGCAAGTGTATCCAATCATATCGGGCTTTTGGAAGAATTACTGTTTTTTGGTGTTCATATATCTCCTTCAAGTTGTTCCAAATGACTAATGAGTCCTTAATAGTAAAGTACTCAATTTTCAATTTTTCGTGTAAATGGTGTCGAAGGAAAATCATTACCTTTGCGCGATCTTGTAGTGATGCTTGATTTCCTTCTTCAATTGTACTATCAAGATTCATAACATTAATGTGAATCTCAGCATCAAATACTAATGGTAGATAATTTCTTTCAGAAATATCAAGGCGATAAATTCAAACTTTGTGAGGTTTGACATCATAAATTTATTTTCAAAAACAAATAAAAATTCAAAGTTAGGTAAATATTAAGATGAAAATGTTATTCTCACATATATTTCAACATAAAAACATTTAAGGACATTATTTAAGATAAGAGATATAGTTAACACATAAATATAGTTTGACAAAAAAAAAACTAAAATTATATAGATAACAAATGTTAAAAGAAAAAAAAAAATATTCTTACCTTCAAATAATACTAATGAAACTTAAAAGATTCTATTATACTATTAGAGACTTGATCGTACTGATAACATGTTATAAATGAAATAAAGAGAGAATTATAGAAAAATTAAAATAAAGAAATTTGGAACTATAAAAATTCATCAGTCTAATTCTTTGAGAACTAAATATTGCTAATTATCTTTTTTTATATTCATTTTGATTGTAAAACATGTCCTTATATAGGTAAAAATTATATTGACATTTTAAAGATTAATTTCATAATGAACTATTATATGAGCATATCAAAAGTTATAACATATTCTCAAGATAATCATTTTGATTTCAAATTTTAAAGTTAATTTCTACGGTACAACACCTAAATATAAATTGAAAATATAAATTGATAAAAAGAGGGGAAGTTTCCAGACAAGGAGTGAAGGCATAAAACCGCGAGTCTTTATATTTGCTGCCATCGGGCGGCCCACCCTTCTTCAATGACTTGGAGTCGGATTTGTGTCGAGCTTTGAAAATATTTGGATCTACCATAAATGTGAAAATGGGCTGTCTTATTTGGCAATGAAACTTATCATGAAGGAAAGGGTTGAGGAGTGGCAGTTGATGACGAGCTCTCCTTCATTCCCTGCATGCGCGCCCTCGAAGAAGCAAGAGGAGGAGTCAAGCATCTAACGCTGGCAGTAATCTGTCTTTCTGCTCGTCTGTGTATCTCCCACGCTTTCGAGAAAAATACCCCAATTTTCTTCCTGGTTATCCGCACTCTTCTTTCTTCTTCTTCTTCTTCTTCTTCTTTTAATTCGTTAAAATTTGAAAGAGAACCTTAATTTCTTCAAACTTCATGCACAGCCTTGGCTCTAGTTTCTCTGAACAGAAAGCCAGTCGAACACTGAACTGAAGTCTGAAATCTTGAATTAAGATCAGAAATAGAGTGAGGTAATCTGATTTTTATACATAAAATTTAAGTTCCTCTTGTGACAGGAACGCTAAATGATCACATAGGTTCTTTAGTGATTAAATTGAAGAATTTTGTTTATTATGTTTTACGTGCGTATGTATCTTCTGTTTGAATGTTTCAGAGAAGTTTCATCTGATGATTTTCCCGTCAAATGTTCAATTACTGTATGATAATGTTCTTGCAGTCTTGCAGACTTGCTACTAGTTTATTAAAATAATAATAATAATTATATGATGATGTTCTATTTTGTTTTCCTGAAAGATTTATGTTAAAGCTATTTTGATGCAATGACAGGATTGTTACTGGAGCTGTGACTAAACGTTTTTTCAACTCCTGAAAACTCTGTTCACACTCCACAGTCCACTCAAATATGCTATTCTTCCTCGTAAGCTGCGTCAGAGGAGCTAACAGTTTGGAAAAGCCCTCGACAAACCGAAGATAATACCTGCCAGATCCAAGAAACTCCGAACCTCCTACACATTCCTCGATCTCGCCCAGTCAACTACCGCCTCTATCTCTCTAGGGTCCACTGATATTCCTTCCTTGGACACTACATGCCCTAGAAATGCAATCTGTTTTAGCCAGAACTCTCATTTCTTCAGTTTAGCAAATAGCTTCTTCTCTCTGAGTACTTGTAGTACTAGCCTCAAGTGAATTTCATGCTCTACAGAACTCCTAAAATGAATTAGGATGTCATCTATGAATACTACGACGAACTGGTGTAAATATTCGTGAAACACCCTATTCATCAGATCCATAAATGCTGCAGGTGCATTTGTCAAACCGAATGGCATAACTAAGAATTCATAATGGCCATACTGGGTTCGGAAAGTTGTTTTCGGTACATCCTCCAATTTCACCTTCAGCTAGTGATACTCGGATCGTAGATCGATCTTAGAGAAGATCTGTGTGCCCTGTAGTCAAAGAGATCATCAATTATGGGTAACGGGTATTTATTCTTTATTGTCACCTTGTTAATCTCTCTGTAGTCGATGCACATCCTCATCGATCCATCATTCTTCTTTTCAAACAATACCGGTGCTCTCCAGGGTGAAACACTCGGTCGGATGTATCCCTTATCTAGTAGCTTCTGTAGCTGCTCCTTCAATTCCCTCACTTCTGCTTGAGCCATACGATATAGAGCTTTCAATATTGGCGCCGTCCCTGGAATCAACTCTATAGCAAACTCCAACTTGTGATCTGGAGGTAATCCCGGCAAGCCCTCTGGAAATACATCTGGGAACTCGCTTAGTGCGGGAATCTCCTCCAACTTAAGTTCTTTTTTCGGCGTTTCTTTCACACACGTCAGGTACCCTTGACATCCCTTTAGAAGTAATCTCCTAGCCTGAATAGATGAAAGGATACATGGTGCAGAACGCACGCACAATCCTACGAACTTGAATTCCTACTCCCCGGGAGGCCTGAATACTACCTCTCTCCTGTGGCAATCGATACTGGCATAACTGGCTGATAGCCAATCTATTTCTAGAATGATATCGAAGTCACGCATATCAAACATAATTAAACTGATTGGTAATACTCTCTACTGGGAAATCCCGAATCACCTTACTACATACGACTATTAATCCTGAAGAAAATTGTTTAGAATCTTAGTACCCTACATATCTGCTACAACTATAATACTATAAGACTCATTTCAATGAATTAACATTCCTACTATCGACATAATTTGCTAACTTGATTCTCTCATTCTAGCTCAAGTTCCGCCCCTCCACTTGGAAACAAAACCGTCGATGGATTGCCGTGATTTTTTGAAACCGTCGTCTGATCCAGAAGAACACAAAAGTCCATCAATGGATTTCTGTCTCCAAGCCTACGAAGCAAAACTCGAAAGTCTTATCCTCATCCTACACTTTGGTAAAGTCATCCATCTTAGTCTGCAGAAACTAACAACCTAGGCTCTGAGCATTTCCATAACCAGGCAATGTGAATCTCATCACACTTTCGGTTGTTTAAGGCTCTGATACCATCTGTAACGCCCCGACCCTCTAGGTGGGCTCGGAGTGCTACTATACATACATAATATGCATATCTCTGATACCATACATTTACAGCTCACCCAATTAAGGGAGAATCGGGTGTTCCATACTGATCTGCATAACCATACATAGCGGAAAAACATAAACATCTATTACAAACTTACCAGAGTTTCTAACTGTTTCCTCTATACATCCATACATTCTAAAAACATAATTTGTTATTACAATCCCCAAAAGGGTAACTTGGCCAAAGCCCAGTACATATACAGGAACTTACTTGAACTATCAAAACACTATACCCTAGAATCCCTCTAGCAGTCTAGGACCGGTTTCCTGCAGGACCTGCAATAATATTTGTATATTGGGGTGAGACACTTCTCAGTAAGGTAGATTATATTACATCAGCGTGTGACTACATGAGTTTATTCTAGTAGAAAACAGTTATATATTTAAATCATTTTCAATCCTATACTATAGGAGATATATATACAATTCCTGTAAAAGATAGTTCGGCTCATTACAAGCGAGAGTTCCCGAGGTTAGGGTAAGGTACAGGCCCATACACTGTATAACCTCTCTGCTCGTTAGTTGTGACTTTGCCCATTTTAGTTTCTAAATTATGTATATGCATATTGAACCTATCCCAGCTTTGAAACATCAAACTACGCCATTTACTTGCCCCATGGCACGGGTTGTGTGTTAATAATGCTCTAATCTAGACCTGATTCTCACAAGCTAGTCACGCTACATGTTCTCTCCAGTCCGATTTGGCCATCACCACCCTGGCCCTTAAGTCGACCAGTGGCCCTTCATACCAATTGACTATCTCGATACCCACACCAAAGAAACTGTCATGTGGTTGCACTGTACCTCATATTCTAGCAACGGTACAGCGCTTACTGATAATAACGAGCTTTTTTGAGGCTCTCTGATAATAAGCTTATCTAAAGCTTTATTAGTAACAAGCTTTCTAAGGCGGTTCCAATATCATATATACAATTTATAATAAAAGCATATTAACCTATTTCATTCCATACATCATCTAAGCAATTCCAATATTTTTCCAAACTCATTCATACATTCTTTCATACATTCGTTCTATGGTATAAACCGGCACACGTACTCTCAGTTTAACCCTTGCATACACAGTGCTCGGTATCTAACCGACATCTCTTTTCTGTATTTCCTGATAATCATTTGGAACTCCAGTTCCCATATTTCATAAACATGCTTTTCATTTCAATACATTCCTATTTTATATCATATGTCACACTCACTTGGTTAAGTATACAATACATAGTAAAATGGTTCGTAAAATATCATTTAAACTGCAAACAAGGGTTTCAAGCATCTCCTACTTTAAGTTTGATGCAAAAAAGGAGTTTTGTGAAGTTTGGAGATCATACGCCAAAACCCTAGTTTTTACCAAAACTGTATAATCGTAAAAACGACCATTTTACCCTGTAGAATTTTCCAAATGAATAGTCATAACGTACATATAAACATATGCTATTGTTCTACCAGTTTAGTTTTCTAAAATAACTGAGGTAAACAAATCCCCTTATCTATTTCCTGAAAAATGAACCCGAAACAGATGAAAACCCGAAACCCTAGCTTTTTGAACCGGCCGAACAACGAGATCCTACGAGCTGGGAGAAGGGAGAGAGAACCGAGGAGCACTAGTGGAGAGTTCCCGCGGCTAGAGAGAGAGAAAATTTAAATCTCAAATTTTAGAGAGAGAGTTGAGAGTTATATATAAAAAAATACATAACTTAGCTCTTAAGTAACTTAAAATATCTCCTCCAAGATATTTATATAAATATCTAAAAATATTTCCTCCGAGATATTTATTTATATAAATATCTAAAAATATCACCTTCAAGATATTTATTATTATATTTATTTATTTATTTATTTATTGTTCGAGTTACTACAGGCTTGGTCATTGGTCTTTTTATTTCTTGGTTAGGAACTCTTGGAGTGTAGAGGTGAAGGGTTGGGAAGTTTTTAGGTTTATGAAAAACTTAAAGAGGCTTAAAAAGGTGTTGAAGAAGTGGAATGTGGAAGTTTATGGGGATACAGAGGGCCAAAAAGTCTAGTATTTTTGGAGAGAGTGATTTGTTGGATGGGGAAGAAGAAGAAGGGAGTTTGATGGAGTGCGAATGCTAAGAGGGTCACACTGAAAAAAAGTTGGAGGAAGTGATCTTTAGGGAAGTAAGGTGTTGGAGGCAAAATATGAAGTTTAAATGGGTTGGCGAGGGTGATTGCAATTATTTTTTCACCAGTTCACTAACGGTATGAGAAGGATTTATTTATTTTTTGTTTTTTTTTTTTGGGGGGGGGGTGAGTATGATTATCTCTAATTCCTAGAAAATGTAGCCACCTGATTAATAGGATGATGAGTTTAGATTGATCGAGGGGTTTAACTGAGCCCAATTTCTAGTGCCTAGGTGATTTGGTTGGAGAGGCCCTTTGAGGATAGTGAATTGATGGCAGTGGTGTTTCGAATGGAGTGGGATAAGGCTCTGGGTCTTGACGATTTTAATATGACTTCTTTCTAGATTGTTGGGATGTCATTCATGATGGCTTAATGAAGATTTTTGTTGAGTTTTATTATAATGGGATTGTGGGCAAAAGCATTAATTATACTTTCATTACTTTGGTGCCCTAGAAGAGTTGGCAGATTAAGGTTGCAGATTTTCAGTCTACTCGTCATGCTACTAGGGTTTATAAGATTATTGCTAAAGTTCGTGCGGATAGGCTGAGTTTGTGACTGAAGACCTTAAGATCAAAGTGCTTTTGTGGTGGGTAGGTCAATTGTTAATGCTATTTTAGTGGAAAATGAGGTTGTGCAGGATGCGAGTAGGAGGAAAAAGACGAGGATTTTGTTCGAAATAGATCTTGAAGAGGCTGATGATCGAGTTAGTTGGAATTCCCTTGATAAGGTTATGGCTAGAAAAAGGATTTGAGGAAAGATGGGAGGGAGTTGATGAGGTGATGTTTGTCTAATGCTTGTTTTCAATAATTACCAATGGTTAAATTAAGTATTGGTTTAGAGCGAGGAGGGGGTGCTAGACAAGGGCCACATTTTCCTTGTCTGTTTGTTCTTGTGGTTGATACTTTGAGCTGGCTAACAAATAGGGTGGTGGATAGAGGTTCTGTGAGGGGGTTAGTACCTAGGAGTGGGATAAGGGAGTAGTGGTGTCTTATCTTTAGTTTTCTGATGACACAACTTTTTTACTTAGATGAAAATAAATTTGATGAGTGGGATAGTTGGTATTGGTTTGAGTGATTCTAGATCTTTGGTTTTGCCTCTTTAGCTAGTTGTTGTATTTTAGAGTGGCTTTTGACTTATTTTAGGGGCTCCTTTTGGGAGTAATCCTAGGTGTGTTGGGTTTTGGGCTCTTGTGGTGGGGAAGGTGTCTAAGTAGCTTGGTGGGTGGAGGGGGGTTCTGTTTTCTCTAGCTGGTCGTATGACACTCATTTAGGATACTCTTTAGCATCCTTGTTTATATCTGATCCACTTTTAGATCCTTGCAGGTATTCCTAGGAGAGTTGAGAGTGTCATGGGAGATTTCGTTTGGTCTAGGGGTTGGGGAGTAGAAGGATCCTTTGGTTAGTTGGAAGGTGGCGTGTAGGCTTTGGGTTTGGGGGGGCCCCCCGCCGGGGGGGGGGGGGGGGGGGGGGCGTTGGGTATTGGTAATTTGCTGTCTAAAAAATTTCTCTTTTGGTTAAATGGTTATCGTGATTTCCTTTTAAAGAGAAGTCCTTTGAGCACAAGGTTATTAGAGGCAAATGTGGCATACACAGAATTGGGTGGGGTGCAGAGGGGGTAAGGTGCTCCTGAGAGTACTTAGAGGTGTATTTCACAATTTTACTCTCTTTTTATCCCATTTATTAAATTTTCTGGGTCTGATGTTCGTTTTTGGGTGGGTGTTTCTGCTCTGTTCATTTCTGTTCCTTTGTCTTTATTGCCTATCATTATTGCACAATGGGGTATCTCCTCTTCCTATATGGAGTTGGATGAACTATCAGCCTTGTTGGGTTGCTTGAGAGGTTTCTGTCCTTCTAATAGGAAGAATACTTGGTTGTTGTATTCATCAGGCGAGTTTTCTTGTAAGACCTTTTTTCTTCAATCATTTGATTAAGATAAATGTGCCATTTGAGCTTTATGGTTGTATTTGGAAGGCTAAAATTCCCTTGATTAAAGCTTTTATTTGCTTGGTTGTTCTTAATAGAGTTTGACGCCAACAATCTGTTGCAGAGTAGGAGGCTTTCTATGGCTATCTTTGGATGTGTGCTTTCTTTATGTTGATAGTTAAGAATCAGTTTCTCATCTCGTTCTGCACTGTACTTTTTCTTGGAGGGTTGGAATAAGGTTTTTGGTATGCTGGGGAAGAGTTGGGTGTTTCCTTGGTGGAGGATTTGTTGGCTACTTCTTCTAGGGGGTTTTGGTAGGACTGTAGGAGTGGAGGTAGTTTGGAGTTGTGGAAGTTTGGGATTTTTTCTATTTTACAGGGCATTTGGTTGGAGAGGAATTTTGTGTCTTTACGAGGAAAAAGTTGTCAGCATATTTGCTTTGGGATAAAATTCAGTATTTGGCTTTGTTTTGGGCTTTTGCAGATGGGTGACTTAAGAGGGTGTGTTTTTTGGATTTACATTGTGATTGGAAGGCTGTGTTACTTCTATTGGAATTTTTTTTTCTTAGGAGGACTTTTTATGCTTCTCTTTTATGTGCACTCTTTCTTATTTGATAATATTTCTTCCTTTTTCTATTAAAAAAACTACAAAACAACCCCAAAATTGCTAAATTCATCAAGCAACTCAAATTGCCCAAATCAAATAAGATCCCTAATTTCCTAAGCCTACACCTAAATTAGGAGTGCCTAATGTGTGGCTTAAGCAGATCACTAAAACTGCTGCAATGAGCACCAAGTTTTTATAATCTTAAAATTTGTTATTGCACATGTTCCTTTATTATTTGTGTGCTCACAGAGTAGCTGAACTACCTGCTGTAGACTCCAATCCAACTAGTCTCTTTGTGTAAGAGGCAGAGCCCTGTTGTTTCCAGTGTGGGCAACTGCTTCCCCTCAGTCTTGAGAAATCTTGCAGGTATTATATAATTGGCTTATAAATTTTTAGAGTTTCCCTCACTCAAAGCAAGAAAGTGGCGGTCGAGCTTCAACGTTAGAATATGTGGTAGCTCAAGAATTTTAAACAATCAGAAAGGAGGTTAGGGGAAGGGAAGAAAGCTGTGAGCCCTTTCTAGTTTGAGCTCCTCTCTTTGTTTTCTGCTACCCAGCAAATTCCCGACCTCATTCAATGCCTCATACTCACAGCTCTTCTCTTCATTTATCTTCATTAACATCATTGAGAGAAAGAGGGTGAGGGGGAGTGAAAAAAAAAAAGTGAAAATGTAGAAGAGGAGAAAGAAAGCTTGCAATGCTGGCGTAATCTGTTCTTCACGTCTCTGTCTTCCATACTACCAATAAAATCCCTAATTTGCTTCGAGGTAATCTGTCCTTTTTCTCTCTATTCTTATTTTTCTTTTAATTTGTTTGAAACATTAGAAGGCGCCCTATTTTTTGTAAATTTCATGGATAGCCATGAATTTAGATTGAAAGCCTATCGAACACTGAGCTAAAGTCTGAAGTTCTGAATTGAGATCAGAAATGGAGTGGGTAAGCTGGTTTTTTCATAAATTTTATTAAACAGTACTATATTGGTTATTAAGTTATATGTGTGTTTGTATGTGTGTATATATATATATGTGAGTGGAATTCAATACTTCTTGAATTCTTCTATTAATTATGTACATCCCAATCTTACATTATATAATACAATCAACTATTCTAAACAAGGAAATAATCCCCCTACAGAATAATATATAATCTTCTACATTTACCCACTTTCCTAATTTACTCATTATTCACAAAGATACTTGGGGATTTTAACACCCCCCCTCAAGTTGGATCATAGATATTAGTCATCTCCAACTTGCTAATGAGATCATCAAAGTTCTGTCATGCCAACCCTTTAGTAAAGATATCTGCAGTTTGTTCCTTGGTAGGTACATAAGTTATACAGATAGTTCCTTCTTCAACTTTCTCTTTGATAAAATGTCGGTCTACTTCCACATGTTTAGTCCTGTCATGTTGAACTGGATTGAGAGAGATACTGATGGCTTTTTTGTTGTCACAATAGAGTTTGATGGGAAATTTCACCGGAACCTGTAGTTCTTCCAAGAGTTTTTGTAACCATAGTCCTTCACATATTCCTTGAGCAACTGCCCTGAACTCATCTTTGGCACTACTATGAGCCACTACATTTTGTTTTTTGCTTCTCTAAGTTACCAGATTTTCCTAGAAGAATGTGCAATAACCGGTGGTGGACCTTCTATTTTCCATTGATCCTGCCCAATCTGCATCTGTAAAGATCTCTATTTCCTTGCTTTCACATTTCTTGAAGAAGAGTCCTTTGCCCGGGGAGAGCCCTTGAGATATTGAAGGATCTTGTACACAACATCTAAATGAGCTTCTTTTGGTGAATGCATGTGTTGGCTTACCACACTTACCACAAATGCAATATCTGGTCTGGTATGCATGGTTCGAAATCGTGGTCGCGGGTAATGTCGCGTAACGGTCGTGGGTGTCGCAGGTTGCGAGAGATGCGGGTGTTACATAACGGGAAGCCGGCGTAATGGCCGTGAATTTTTTTCACGCATGCACAACCATGCCAAAATCGAAAAATAAGCATGAAATCCATTAATACATGATTTTTAATGAATTTTGAAGGCTTTCATTCAACCTACAAATGCTTTTTAATAGACATTATGATTTTTATATTTATTTTAGTGCGCTGTTTACAAAAAAAACATATTTTTTTTATAGTTTACATTACTTTAATGAGTAAAAAGATATAGAAATGTAATTAAAATGAAGAATCAATTAATTAAAGTCATAAAGTTACTAAAAATGAATCAATAGACTCAATACTCAATATACACATTACACATACATGAATTTAAAAAATGATTAATATCAAATATCAATAAATAGTTGAAAATACATGAATACAATATTACAAATTTATAACATAACACATGTCACCACCAAAAAGAATGATGTGGAGGGTCTTCATAATTTGCATCTGTATCTTGAGATTAGGATTGGAAATTATCTCCCCATCCTTGTGGAGATACATAGTTGAATAAACTCAAGTTTGCGTCATTTTGTTGTTGCTCTTGAAAATGTACTGGTGGTGAAAATCTAATAGGGGGTGCATAATCTCCTCTTTGACCATATCCTGAATAATGTTCATAAGTTGGGGCTGGGGCTGACTCTGGGTAGTGTGTAGAAGAAGATTCACTAGATCCTGAGATTCCTGATCTACTAGGATAAAAACATGAGTCACGAGATGCATAATGTGGATATGCTGGATGAGATCCATATGATTGTGATGATGAACCATCTAAACCAAAGTCGCCAAAACTATCAACCACACCATATGAATCTTCAACAGAATCACTAGGGTCACCATGAGCGCTCTTTTTCCTAGGTTGTGAAGATTGGTTCCTTGGAGGAATACCCAAGTCATAATTTTTAGGTATGTCATGTAGTCCATAACGATCAGAAGGATGTATATCCCTTACAAATGATGTCCCTGTGTCATCCATAATTATATTTTACACGGCTGCCTCTACCACCACCACTACCACCCCCCCAACCCCAGCTCCAGCACCACTATTACCATCATCATCACTTGGTGGGCTCAAACCAAGATTGTCATCACTTTGTGTACGTTCAGGGCTTGAACTTGAATCATCATGCACGTTTATTGGTGGTTGATCACCTCCTTCTGTAGTGCCACCAACTTCTTAATTTAACCAATTTGAATTGTCCTGACCGTCGAGTAGTGGTGTCTCTCTCTCCTCTAATCATTGACTTAAAGGATCATCTTCTTTGAAAATGTAGTCCAAATTGATAGGATTGAAACCCTCTTCAATTTCTCGTTGGCTTCTTCTCATTGTACATCTTAACTTTAACCTTATGTTGTAATGTACGAAAATAAGTTTTTGTAATCTCATGTACTTTAATCTATTTCTTGTTTTTGTGTGGATGAGGCTAAAGGTGCTCCAATTACGCTTACAGTTCAAAGTTGATGTGGTTTGGCTAAGAACTTTGATTGCCATTCTTTGGAGCTCAGGAGCACACAAGCCATAATGAATCCACCATTTAGCTGCATGAATAATTAAAAAGAGTTTTATGTTAGTATAGCGTATATTTCAAAAGTCAAATTTGAACATAAAGAGAGAAAATAAAGTCATTCATCCATTATTTAGCTATATAGCCTATATTTACCAGGATTTGTTTGTTTCACTGCCCTTTGAGCCAACGGGGTTCCAAAAGTCTCCTGCCTATCTCGATATAGCAACAACTAAAAAAGGATGATTGTGAAATATAATTAATTAATTAGATGTATTAATAATTATTCTTGAAAGTATAATAGAATACTAGAACAATTCATTATTCAATTGAATGGAACCAATACTTGATTAATAGCCCGAATTTGAGTATCTATATCGAGTACCAACTTGGTTATCACTTTTTTAACTGCATCTATGACTTCTCTAGAAACTTCAAAAGAGGGTGGGGCACCATAAAGAAATTGTGGGTTCAAAAAATATCCTACAATTAAATTTAGAAACATATTAATCAATAGTTTTGTAATGCAACTATGCATAATTTAAAAGTTAAAATAATAAGAAATTGTATTTGATTTACACTTACTAGCAGCGTGCAAATCTTGGTGCAACTGAAAACTCCACCGGTTGTCAATAATTTTTCAATAGTCTTTGTAAAACTAGCAATCTTTTTGAATGGCTAACTTCGCCATATCAATTGCTTCGTATATGAAACCCATGGTTGGTTTTTCATCACCATCAACTAATTTAAGAACTTTCACTAAGGGTTCTTGTACTTTAATTATATCAGAGGCTTTTTGCCAAAACTCTTTGCCTAATATAATCTTCTTCAAATCATATGCTGGGCCTGATTTTGCCATCCCAAACCTTGAGTTTTTCCAAGCATCAGATTTAAAAATTTTCCTTAATGCTTGTTTATGCCTAACAATAGTCTCCAAAGCAATGAAGTTGGTGGCAAATCGAGTGATGGTAGGGCGAAGTAACTCTCTATTATTTGTGAATTTCTTCATGAAATTCACTGTCCATGTGTGGTTGTAAATAAAAGAGGTTATTGTTTTTGCATCTTCTAAGACCTTCTTCACGTTACTTTTCTTATTAATATCTTCAAGAATAAGGTCTTTACAATGAGCTGCACATGTTGTCTAATAGAGATTGAGTCTCTTCTACATTAATAATTTTCCTCCTGCCTTCATTGCAGTTTCATTATCAGTTACTACTTGGACAACATTCTCCTTTCCAATTTCTTCAACTACCTTGTCCATTAATTTGAAATGGAATTATAAATTCAATAATTACTATTATTTAATTAAAAACATGCAAATTCATAATACTATTTGCATATACAATTAAAATTAGAAAATTACCTGAAATAATATTCAACTGTTCTGCTTGGCACGTCAGAGGCATCAACTGATTTATGAAATACGGTGCCTCTATCGCAATAAACTAAAAAGTTTGTAATGTGTTTTCTAGTTGGTCCTGACCAACCATCACACATAAGAGTTACACCTCTCTCCTTCCAAATTCTAGCAAAAGAAGCTATATAATTTTTCATTTCTTGATACTCTTGCTCCAAATAAATTTCAGATATCTTATAGGGTGATGGACCCTTCACCCCCTTTCCAACCTCTGTAGTAATGTCAAGCATAGATTACATAAATGGAGAGTCAGCTACATTTGCTGGAATCCAATTATAAATTAGGAATTTTCCAACTGCTTTTCCTAATTTACTTCTTAAACCTTTCAGTAGCTTAGTGTTGATTTTTGGTTGTTTTGCACTCTTGCTTCTTTCTAAAATAGGATCCATTGCCTTTAGTCTAGCTTCAGTTGCATCAGGATTGATCCATTGTCGTCCACTACCTCCACCTTCTCGCCCACTATAAGATCGAGCTCCCGTTCTATTGAAACCACTGTTAGCATCACTGCTAAAGCCACCGCCCTCTTCATAAATATTACTCCCTCTAGTTGTTCTTACTCGAAATCTTGGTCTTTCTTCCCATTGTTGCTGTGATCGTATGCTTTCTTGTTGAGCAAATCTCATACTTTCTTATTCCAAGTCTTCTTCATCGCTCATATTCTCAAAATCTCCTCTAATTTGGGCTTTTGCTTCTTTTTGGCCTTTTTTGTTTATCTCTTTTCTTCTCGGCATATTGTTGTAGATGTTTCATCATTTGTTCTCTTACTTGTGTGGTCACATTTGAGCATCCAACTACTTGGCCCTTTTTATGTGCCAAGTGTTGTTTCAAGCTTGTAATGCCCCCTTTACTTATCTTCTCACATAACTTACACATAATAACATGTCTATTACCGCCCACCGCAGTACCAAAATGCCATCCAATAACCTCACTAGGTAAATTCTCATTTCCTCTATCACGTGACATATTAATAGACTTAATTTGATGATCTCTATACAAAACATATAGAAAATACAAAGTTACAACTTTTCTAAAAAAATGATAGGTATAATATAATTGGTAATTTAGTAAATATTAAATAATAAGTACTAAATAGTCCTTCTAATTTTAAATATTTATTACGTAAAAATAAAATATAATATTTGATTAAAAATAATTAGTAATGTTTATTTAAAATATTTAAATAAACAAAATTATAAAATATTAGATATTTTATTACAAAAATATATTCCTTTATCTTTAAAAAGATATTTTCATTATTTTTTATAACTTGATTTTATTTTCATTTATAACTATAAGAAATTAACATTGTAATTTTAAAGGTGAAAAAGACTTTTACTCTACTTTCATATACATAACAGCATCACTAATAAAGATCCATACAATACAAATTGACTATTTAAATTTTTAAGCATTTTCTCAGTATATGGATTAAAATAAAATTTTTCTACAAATTCCAGTAGTAAAAATCAAAATTATTAATGTATTAACTATTAGGTTAAAATTTTATTTATTAAGTTATCAAATTTTACTTTATTTGATAACTAAAAACAAAAAATAGATCATGTAAAGATTTATTTTACCTAATTTTAAATTTAAGGTCAAAATGATGTTTTAAAACTTAAAAAATATTAATAAACAGGAAATATGTGATGGAACTAGATTTTCATTATTTCCTTTTAAAAAATATAAGACAATTAAAATATTTATAAATTAAGGAAATGTTATTTTACATTATTATTATTGATTTCTAATTTTTTACTCTATTAAAGTACTTTTTTTTTAATTCAATTTAACATACTAATTTACAACAAAATATAATTTAAAAAAAAGACATAATGAAAAGTTTAAGACTTAAGTGCATCGGGTGTTGAGTGTTGATTGATTTTTTAAAGCTTATCTTATACGCTCGAGATGAGCAGAGAGTCTGAGATCGAGAGAGAGGACTCAGAGGAGCCTCGAAGCCTCGAAGGAGTGAAGCACGAACGGCCGATGACTCCAAGCTCCGAAGTCGAAATTGAAGGGATGGCTGGTGGCGAGTGGCGACGACTGGCGGAGGGAGCTGCCGAAGGGCTATTGGCGACTCGTAGAGGTAGCGGAGTTGCTACAGACCTATCGCCGGTGACTCGCCAAACTACTGCAAGTTTGCAACTCCTGCAAGGCTACGAAGATGAGTAGATCTGCTCACTCTCAGGCTTCAAAGAAGTGAAGCCTTCTTATTTAACTTCGGCTAACAAAATTCAAGGTAAGTTTTTTACTTTGCAGTTTGCTCTTTGAATGTTAGACTTAGATAGTTAGATTGAATGGCAGATGGGTGGTTGGGAGAGGGGGAAAGCAGCGCTGCAGCAGAAAGCCTGCTTTAGGGATTCAGATTTCTGCAAGCTGTCGGCTATGTAACGGTACGTTACAAAGTGTAACGTTGGGTAACGGCCGTTACAGCTGTGAATTTTTTCCGAACCGCATTATTAGCTCGTATCGGTTTCGGAGCCTTCGATTTCCGTTACGTATCGGTCGTTACGCTACGTAACGGCCGTTATTTAAAACCATGCTGGTATGTGATAAGTAGATTAGCTTACCAACTAGTTTCAATTAGGAGATCAGTTATATACTTTTGCTGAGAGACACTAATACCCTTTTTCGTTTTAGCAACTTCCATGCCCAAGAAGTACCGCATTTGTCCCAAGTCTTTAACTTCAAATTCAGTGGCTAGAACTTTTTTCAATCTTTCCATCTCTACTGTATCATCCCCAGTTAAGATTATATCCTCGACATACACTATTAGAATTGTTCTCTTACCCTTTTCAGACTGTTGGAAGAACAGGGTATGATCTGATTGCCCTTGTTGATATCCTTGGTTCTTTATTACTTTTGCAAATCTGTTGAACAATGCTCTGGGAGATTGCTTGAGTCCATACAAGGACTTCTTGAGTTTACACTCTGTTTTCTTCACTTTTCTTACTGAAGCCTGGTGGTATTGTTATGTAGACTTTTTCTTCTAACTCGCCATTTAGAAATACATTCTTAATGTCAAGTTGTTGTAGTGGCCAATCTAAGTTGGCTGCCAAGGACAAGAAGACCCGAACTATAACCGGTGCAAATGTCTCCATATAGTCAATGCCATTAGTCTGTGTAAATCCTTTTGCAACGAGTCTGACTTTATATTGTTCAATTGTTCCATTAGATTTATATTTCACTGTGAAGACCCATTTATAACCAACTGGCTTCTTCCCTCTCGGCAAATTCATTACATCCCAAGTTCCACTTTTCTCCAGGGCCCACATTTCTTTCATGACAACCTCCCTCCATTTAGGTATTTCTAGAGCTTCCTGAATATTCTTTGGAATTCTCATCCTGTCAAGGTTAGAGGCAAAGACACGATATCCTGTAGACAAGCTTTTATAAGACATGTATTTAGACCAGGGATATTGAGTACATGACTTGGTTTGTTTTCTGACTGCAATAGGTAAATTGATGCCATCAGCTACAGGATTATCAAAAGAGAGCTCATGATTATCTATTATCAGATCGGGATTGGGCGTGGACTCATGGTTGTTCGGAGCCATCACCGGTTTCAACGCTTTTGGTGCCTTAGGTATGAGATTTTGTTCTTTGTGTTAGACTTTCTTGAGTAAACAAGTATGTTTGTGTTGTTTTGCTTTCCTGCATCTCCCTTTGAGGTTGAGTGCTCTTTTGTGTTTGACAGGTCAGGAAGTCATGCAATGGAAGGCTCAGTAGATGGGTCAGGGAATGAAGCAATGGGAGACTCAATAGATGGCACAGATTCAGTAGTAAAGAAGTCAAAGAACTGATCTTCACTCCATTTCTCCCCCTGAAGAGAGGTCTTTGGGAAATAAGGAGCGGTTTCAAAGAATGTGACATCAAGGCTAACAAACATCTTTTTTGAGACAGGGTCATAGCATTTGTAGCCTTTCTAGGTAGGGGAGTAACCAATGAAGACACATTTAACGGCACGAGGATCCAATTTATCCCGATGGTGAGCATGAACATGAACAAATGCAGTACAACCAAAGATTTTCAGCGGAAGACTGGAGGGGATTCAAGAGGTAGGAAAATGTTCCTGGAATTTCTGGAGAGGAGTGGCAAAGGAAAGCACTCGACTTGACATTCGATTAATGAGATGTGTAGCTGTTAAGATGACATCTCCCCAAAAATAATTTTTCATGTTTGTAGTGAACATCAGTGCCTGAGCTACTTCAAGTATATGTCTTTTTTTTCGTTCAACAACCCCATTTTGTTGAGGGGTATCCACACAAGAACTCTGATGAACAATCCCATTTTCTTGAAGATAAGTTCCTAGAATATCATTAAAATATTCTATACCATTATCAGCACGTAAAATTTGAATGTGAGTCTGGAATTGTGTTTGAATCATGTAATGAAAATTGACAAAAATGGAACGGACTTCAGTTTTGTCTTTCAACAAGTAAATCCAACAAAGATGAGTATGGTCATCAATAAAAGTAACAAACCATTTCGTATGGGTGCGATTAAGGGATCTTGAGGGTCCCCACAAATCACTGTGAATCATAGTAAATGGGCGGGATGGTTTGTATATAGATGATGGGAAAGAAGCACGACAATGTTTTGCAAGCTCACACACTTCATATTGAAACTTAGAAGACATTTTATTTGAACAGATAGACGGAAACAAACGTTTTAAATATTGAAAATTTGGGTGACCCATCTTGGAATGCCATAACAATAGTTCATTATCTCTAGAAATAGATGCAGAATCACAAATTGTAGTATTACATTGTTCACTCAAGCTTGCCTCCTCAAAGTAGTAGAGTCCCTCATACGCCTTAGCAGTGCTAATCGTCTTCCCCGATGATAGGTCCTGAAAAACACAATGAGATGAAACAAATTTAGTAGAGCAATTGGAGTCTTTTGTTAACTGGCTGACGGATAACAAGTTGCAAGATAACTTGGGAACATGTAGGACAAATTTTAAAGTTACAGAGTCAGATATGCGAATACTTCCTTTACCGGCAACTGGTGAGAGAGAGCCATCTGCAATTTTGACTCTCAGATTTCCAAAATATGGTGAATAGGATGAAAACAATTGATAAGAACCAGTCATATGATCAGATGCACCCGAGTCAATTATCCATGGTGATTTGTAACAGGATATAGTATTTAAGGCTGACAAATAATTACCTCAGTGAGCCAGAGAACCAGTGGAAGACTGACCCGATGTTTGAATTGAGGAAATCATTTTATACAGCTGATCCAACTGCTCAGGGCTGAATGCAAGACTTGGAGTGGTATTATTGGTTTTTTCGCCTTGTGATTTTTTAGTTGAACTGTCAGTGTTAGCTTGATATCCACGATTTTTCTGATATTGTCTTGGTTTCCAATCTGCAGGCTTTCCATGAATCTCCCAGTAGGTATCTTTTGAATGACCAGGCTTTCGACAGTGCTCGCACCATAATTTACCTTTTTGTGATTGTTGCCCAGATCCCGCGGGGCCTTTTGATATAAGGGTCGAGACGTCAAGCGCATTAGGATTTGCACTCAGATTTTGGACGGACAGGTCCGGCCCGATACGATCTCCTTGGGGCCTCAGCATCACTCGTCTCCTGCTCTCCTCCCTCCTTACCTTTGTGAATACTTCTCAGGTTGAAGGCAGAGGTCGCCGGCCGAGGATTCGTCCCCGCACGTCATTCAGACTTCGATTGAGGCAGGCCAAGAACTCGAAGACCCATTCGTTTTCGAGCCTTCTCCTATACCGCGTGCTGTCGCTGAAGCATGCCCATTCCTTTTCGATGCTCAAATCGAGCTCTTGCCAGAGATGGGTCATCTCCATGAAATACTTCGTGACCTCTCTATCACCTTGCCTTATTTGCCACAACCGGGTTTTGATTTCGAAGATTTGCGAATAACTCTCGACATCAGAGTAGGTTTCATGAACGGCGTCCCAGACATCCTTCACTGTAGGCAAGAAGAAGTATATTTTTCCAATCGCCGACGTCATCGAGTTGACGAGCCAAGCCGTTACCATGGAGTTTTCAGACCTCCATGTTTGCAAGGCGACAGCATCGGTAGGGTCTGGTCTCCTCCATTCGCCGGTAAGGTAATCCAGTTTCCCTTTTCCTTTAATTACCAATTTTATAGATTGAGCCCATTCATGGAAGTTTTTTCCGTTCAATTTCTCCACTGAGAGTGGAAGGGCTGTATTGTCCAGCCCATTCAAACCCCCAACAGATGTAGCCTCTGAATCCCCGTCGGGTTTTCGAGAAGAGGTTGACCCTCTGCTAGTGCTACTGGCCATCGTTAGCTAAGGTTGAGAAACCCTAGCTCTGATAGCATGTGAGCGGAATTCAGTACTTCTTGAATTCTTCTATTAATTATGTACATCCCAATCTTACATTATATATTACAATCAACTATTCTAAACAAGGAAAAAATCCCCCTACAGAATAATATATAATCTTCTACATTTACCCACTTTCCTAATTTACTCATTATTCACAAAGATACTTGGGATTTTAACAATATATTCCATTTGAATATTTCTGAAAAGTTTCAGATTTTTTTCCTATGAAATGTTGATTTACTATATGATGTTCTTGCAGTCTTGCAGAAATGTGTGATGATTGCTAAAGCTTGATACATTGTTGGCCCACAATCTAACAGCGTAAGCTTTTAGATAAAGTGGTAATTTGACAAGGTATTAGAGCTGGTTATCAAGAGGTTCTGGGTTTTAATCTTGTTGCTTGCATTTATTCTGTGTTGTTTAAAAATCATGTTCCATGTAATGGGTGTTATTTATCAATTGTTTATATCTGCACACACTATCAGGCTACACATGCAGGGGAGTGTTAAAGCTTGATATAAATTGTTGGCCCTCAACCTTACAGCTTAAGCTTTTAGGTATAGGTAAAGTGGTAATTAACAATGATGTTCATTCATTACATCATGATGTTATGTTCCTTTTTTTTTTAAAGATTATGTTCTTGCTGACTTGTTGCTGTTTTACTACAATTACAGGATTGCTATTGAAAAATTGTTGATGGTATTTTATTATAGGATTGTTGAAAATTTGAAAAAGTAGTATTGCTGTCGAACAGTGAAAATTTGTTGCTAAACTGTTGAAAAATTATTGCTGGTATTTTAAAATAGGAGATTGTTGTTGAATGATGAAAATTTGTTGTTGAAAAATTGCTACTGGTATTTTATGATAGAATTCTTTACTGAAATTTTTACGATATATTTGCTTGTTTTGTAATTTTTTGTAATGAAAAGATTTAATATTGTGTCTATCTATTTGTTTTTACTACAATATAATGGTTGAAATGATCTTATGGTAGCATGTGGTTGCACCACTGAGAAAAGGTCCTGGATCCACCTCTGTTTTGTGATACTGTCTTAATATGGTATTATGCATGGTAATACTATCCTTACTGTGTGGTTATAATGTGTTGTAATTGCCTATTTATGTATTTTGTACATACAAAAATTCATGTTAGTACTATCTTGTGGCTGTCTTATCTATCTGAGTATATAAATATTTATGTTCTGTTTAATATTCTTCTAGACATTTTGTAAGCGGCAATAATTGTCTGCAAATATATATATTTGGGAAAATCTCATTTCCTCCTTTCTTTCAAAATATTTTTGTTCTATTTTGATCATGCATATTTCCATCCAAGCTTTTTAGAGTAATTTATATGTAATTTGCAGATGAGTTGTTCAGCAGGTGATTCAAGCCATAAAGGTGAGAATTCTCAAAAGACGGACCTACAAGCACTTGCATTAAAGAAGCCTAAAATGACTGAATTTCAAGGTGATGAATTTTGGCCACTTTCAGGGAAGCTGCATTTTAGTGTCATTCTTGCAAGATCACACGTGAAGCCTGTGTATCAAATGGTAATCATTGCACTGGTTACTTGGTCACCATGGTAAACACACCCTCCTTTTAATAGAGAGAAGACCTTCCTAGTGCGAGGATAAGCCCATAAGGTGGCTGTATTTGACACATGTTCCTATTTTATTTTATTTTAACACATGTTCTTATTGGGATCTGCAGTTCTACAAATAACATGATCAACAACCAAACTACTTTTACTAGTCCCTTTGTGTTTGGGTGTACACTCTGCAATATTAATCTTTTTCTTCACTTGGGGTCTTACACCAACTGAACACCTTTTTTTTTTTTTTTTTCTCCCTTTTATGTTAGGTGGTGCCATCTAGAATGTACCCAATACTTCCCTCTTTTAATGTCCCTGTGGAACTCATCTATCGATCCAAAGTCTGGCAGATGATTTATATGGGAGGAAACCGGACGCACAAAAGGTTTGATTCCAAATGGAAAGTGTTTGTCAATGACAATAATCTAAGAGCTGGGGATGCATGTGTATTTGAAATAATGGAGTGCAGTGATACAAATATTAAGTTCAAAGTCCAAATTCTCAGGGGGGATATCCCATTTAATTTGGTAGAAAGAAAAAATGGTGAGAGTTTAGATTCTGCTGTAGTCATTGAATAGAGTTCCTTTGTATATAATAACTGTGATTGGGTTTTTCAAATTGCCTGTACAAATTTCGAGTAGGTAACTGGCTTGTGATATACAGTATACTCAAAAACTTGTTAGGAGTTTTACATGTAGTGCCGAGTGCATAGCTTCATCTGTACTAGTCCCTCTTTTTCCCCACTTTGCTGCTGTGTAAGCTTATGCTTTATATTTTTTGTTGACATCTCTCCTTTTGCTTTACTCTGCCAAGTTTTTGCATGTACCTACTAAATTCTGTTGCAGCATGACTGATTATGAGCCTAATCAAGCTTTCTGGCATGGTTCGAGCCTCACTTGTTATCTTATGAATTTTATAAGAATTTTGTTACTCATTTTGAGCTTGGTTTGTGTAAGTTCTTCACAAATGAGAAGAGTTCCTTGGTGGACAGAAATTGTGCCATTTGGTCAGACAGCTTGGCTGCTTAGAGTCGTAGATGGAGGTTGGATCACATGTATTGTCATATATATTGCAGCAGACTAGTACCCTTACAAATAAATTTGATGATAATTTTTGCCTGTTGTCTCTGTTTTGTGTCACTTTTGTCTTAGGGTTTCTGTCTTGGGCATTTGACTGTTCGAAGCTATGAGCAGTTTGCACATCTGATTTCCGCCACTGTGTGCTCTGCACAACTCTTGTACATCGTCCTTTTTAGGTGTTTTTGGGTGCACGTAGAAACAGAAGCAGTTTGCGTTGGAACCAGCAATGTAAATTGATCAGTGGGCCTTCCTCATCTGTAATTCCTTCTGGGATGGCTATGGCTCCTGGAAGGTAATTGTGTTTGCATTTTGTTACCTGTATGTTGCCTTTTCTGAAGTTGAGATGATTGCATTTGAATTGTTTCCCTTATGGAGGGGACTCAGCCTCAACAATTATTTACCCTTTGTTTGCAAGGGTGAATTTGTTTCATGGACTATCCCAATGTTCGTTACACTAGGACATAATGGATTGAGAGTGAAATGCAATAAGAAATTATATAGTTAATATATAAAATTATGAATCATCTTGGCTAATCCACTTATAATCCATCTTTGGTGTAGCTAAATTAAAGGGCGGGTGACGTGGGCTTAGACACCACTAACTAGTTCAAGCTAAGGTAGGTTAAAGGCATAAAATCCGAGGGAAAAAAAATTATCTAAGTCCTTGTCCTATCCCCTATATATTGTTAATTAAACATGATATAGACTAATTATTATAGTCAATCAAGTTCAATATTATATAATCTAATTTGTTCTTACACTCTGCAAAACAAAATTACATATACAAATCCAAGTTTAGTGCAATCAAAGTGTGAGAATGGATAAGCTTGCCAATATTTTTACCAATGTAACATATTTTTAAATAAATATTTTGTAAAATGGCAGCTGCATAAGTATTGACAAAATAATCTAGTTTGAAATTCAAGTTTTTGAAGTTTGATTTACTTCAAATCGAGGCTTGGCTTGACATAACTCTCACTTCTTCTTACTGCTTAGTCCATAATGCATATGTCCTATATCGCACATCTTCCGTCTCTCTGCATTATAATTATTGTTGGTTTCGATAAGCATCCAAAAGGGGGATTGAATTGTGTTGTTTAAACAATTTTAATTCTTGGCATAAATGAAGCCAATAAATAGCTAATCACACAAGTATCATCCAAACAAGAGATAACACATTCAATCACAGCACCTAAAACACAAATTAGTTTATACCTTATACACACCTACACTATCAAAGTTTTTCACTATGATGTTTTTACATGAGAGAATAACTATCATCAAGACAACCGTCCCATGAGCTATCTCCCTTCACTTTCGAAAGACATCCTCCTTAAGTCTTTAAGCCTCTTAGGCTCCAAGACTTCAAGTCCTTTGCACTCTCAAGGCTATATCCAGGTTCACTTTTCGAGACAATTGTCCCACTCAAACCAACAAGCTTACCCTCATGACAAAATTGTCAAAGTTTTGTGCAATTGCACTTTAGACTTCAGCCACTTTGGGATTTTGCTCAATGCAAAAGAAGATCAACAAACTCTTATCTCACTTCTTAATTATAGATTTCACTTGAAGATTTACTTGTTCTCTTAGCATATTATTAGATATAACAGTAAGTACATATTGGTTCGAATACAAAACTCGTCAAAGTTTTGTGCAATCGCACTTTAGACTTCAGCCACTTTGGGATTTCACCCAATGCAAAAGAAGATCAACAAACTCTTAGCTCACTTCTTAATTTCAGATTTCTCTTGAAGAGTTAAGAGTTCTCTTAGCCTATTATTAGATATAACAATAAGTACATGTTGGATTCGAATATAAAATAGAAGTTATAATTTTACAAGATGTATTTTCAATCAAGTCTTTAGCTTGGATGAACTATTTTATGTATAGAATCCTTTGATAGTATAGTTTGTTCAAACCAAAGCAGATGGACCTCCAACGACTACTAATTTGGCATTAATGAACAACGATTGCTTTGTCTGTTTCCAACGATACAACCCTGGCAGTATTAGCTTATTAATCCATAAATAGGATTAGTAGTTTTCGTAGGAAATTTGAACAAATTCAAATTCTAATTTAGCATAGATCCTGTGCATTTGTATTTCCCATATCTTCAATATTATCTTGACAAATAGGCAAGAGGTTAAGGTTTAAAATGTAGCGAACTATCCCAATAACCTTGCATTTGCAAGTGTGTCTTATATTGTTTCCGTAACTGCATCTATATGTACATTTGTCTCTGAGTTTGTATTTGTAGCTGTGATTGCATTTGTATTAGCATGTGCATATTTGTCAATTACTACATCTATTATTGCATAAACTGTAACGACCCAAAAATTTCTATCCATTTTTATTTATTTATTTACTCATTATCTGTCATGCTATAAAACATAATCTCTAATACCTTGTAAATAAACATCTATCATCATCATGGTCCAAAGTAGGTGTCGTGGTAACTTGTGCAATCCCTGTGTTCTACCTATGCAGCGAAAAACATAACATCCACGACATAACCTAAAATATACAATACCAGAGTTTTACGGACCCACCTGTATACAATACCAAAATATTGTGAGCTCTATTATCCAGCCCAAGACTCACCCCAAAACTACGTCGACTTAGCCGCCTCCTCTACCTCTGAGCCGGCCCTGCATGCCTCTCTGGTTTACCTGAAATATTTATAATGTTGGGGTGAAACACCTCTCAGTAAGGAGAAAACATGTTATTACCAGTGTGTGACATACGAGTCTGTACATAAATTATAATCTTTAATTAAAACTGTAAATATGATATCATGTAAAAAGTATCAGTATAACAATCCACATCTGTGTCATTTAAAATACATTATTTTTTGGGTTATTTATTAAATTATAGTTCTATCTATAATAAGCAATCTCTGTTTTTTTTTGTTTTTGTAAATGCTATAAATACATATATATATAACTTTGAAAACTTCCCCTAGATGACTATATGTCATGATTTAACCCTCATGACTGGGTTGTGCAGCCCGTAGGTGGGGCTAGACATTGGTTGACCCCCCAATGTCAGCCTAACTGTATGCATCTGTATATGCCTCTAGCACGAAAGACTCCACTCCACCTGGTCCAGACGCCAAGGAGTCCTCTATTCTACCTGTGGCTCAATTGGCTATACCATACTCTATCCAAGACTTATGGTTGCACTATCTATACTGTATAGTTACGGTACCATACTCTATAAATTGTTCTGTTCTATCAGGGTCTGATACTATATAATACTATTTCTATATAAGCTTTAGCTGTTTTACCATGATTCTATATCATCTGTATTAACCATGACGTTGTATATCTCTGTACTTCTGTATAATTTGTATTTCTGTATAATTTGTATTTCTGTATTTCATGGTTCTATGCTCTATATATCATGATTTTATAAAACTCTGTATAATCATGGTACTGTAAAACTTTGTATAATCATGGTATTGTAAAATTCTGTATAATCATGGTACTATAAAACTTTGTATAATCATGGTACTATAAAACTCTATATAATCATGGTTCTATAAAATATTGTATTAACATGGTTCTATAAAATACTGTATTAACATGGTTTTGTAAAATACTATATACTGTAATTCTATATAGCAATGTAAACAGTAACTCTGTAAAACTTTGTATAGCTGTAGCTCTGTAAATAAAGCTGTATTTCATAACTCTGTAAAAACTGTATAATCATAAGTCTGTAAATCCATATAAAACTCTGTAGATATTCCAGTATTTTCTCATGCCACACAATTAAATAAAACACTATAACTATAAACAGTAGTACTATATAATTTCCATGCTTTATTTAGTTTAAAAACCATACTTTGTAACTCATATTCAAATACTGTGCTATACTGATAAAATCTCTAAATTATGTGGCATAACATATTTCCCCTTACCTGGCTATCCGGGTTCTATTTATTGTTTCCCTATCTCATGCCTGCGGCGTTCGTAATTTTAATACCTTGAAATTATACATACATATCCTCCAATCAATCAACTGAATTTTCCAAAATGATAATTATATTCACATTTTCTGCGAACCCATACATTCATGTTTATCTGTAAAATATTAATCTAGAAAAGCATTATTATCCTTACCCTATTTTCTAGAAAATGCCCGCCGAAACTCTAACCCCTGCTTGCAACATTTACACCATAACCTAGTATTTCATAAATTCCCAATTCCTCTGTTCAACTCTAAAATTATATTTATATTCACATTTTTAGGCCTATATATCCCGTAATTCAGATAATCAACTCATAAATACTAAAATAACACCCTTACCTCAATCTTGGGATGGTGCCCCAAAATCCCCAAATTGAAATTCCACTCTTCCTATGATGTAGAGAATCCTTTTAAAAATCTTGTGGTGGTTCTTGATCATTGAAATGAGGCTTAATGGAGCTGGAAACGAAGGTGGAAGCTTGAAGGATCGTAGGGTTTGAGAGAGAAGAAAGAGAGAGAGTTTTAATTTTTATGTTTTTAAATAACTCTCAGCTTCCCTTTATACTCTCAACACTGCAACCAAAAATCGTCGATGGTCTCCCATGCCTCTTAGAAAACCGTCACCGGTTTTCAAATAACCGGCCCAGAAATTACCACTTTATCTTTACCGTTCCATGGTGAAAACCGAAACCGTCGCCGATTTTCTCCCCACTTTGCCAAAAATCTATTTTTCTCAGTTTCTTTTTATTATTTTTTTTACCAAGTCTCTACATTAATCACTACATTTTGTTAGTGTGTCCATTTATGCATCTATCATAACATCTATATATGCATTTAATAGCTGCATTTGTTACTGCATCTATTAATGCACAAGTATTCATTCTTCACACAACAAATAATGTTTTTTTCATTCATCAAAATACATTTTCAGACAATGATTGTTGTTGTTGTTGTATGTAACAAGAACACCTTTGCGCATGCCTCCGCATGATGGTCCTCTTTGTGATGCATCCTATGTGTTGACACCCAATTTTTTCTAAGATTGATTTGATTTCTCAATTAATTTGGAAAAGAAATAAATTTTTAACAATTAATTGTGACTTCTCTACCTTTCTCTAAACCTTTACTAGTGCATTTTTGACTAAGTTGTGGCCTTAAATTTTATACATATTTGGTGTTCAATTGTCTTTTTCTCATCTAATAGGGGGTTATCCCTAACTTCGATAGGGATTTACTCTTTGGGTTTGAATGAGCTTGTGTTTGAGCACCCGTATAGACAAAAAAAGGGTTTTCTTATTTCCTAAGGGTATTTTTGGAAGTGTTGTTTAAGGCAATACATTGGCTTCCAAAGGCTCTATAAAAAGGAAGCTGAGGTTCCTTTGCACACTCTCTCAAGTCCAAACTTCTTCATCATTCCTTTTGTATTCTTGTAGAAGATCCCTTTGAAAGTCCAAACTTGAAGAAGAAGATTGAAGCTCATTACTTTCATATTCTTATAGAAGACCCCTTTGAAAGGTCCAAGCTTGAAGAAGAAGGTTCAAGCTTATTACTTTCGTATTCTTATAGAAGACCCCTTTGAAAGGTCCAAGCTTGAAGAAGAAGATTGAAGCTTATTAACTTTTTATTGATCTTTTTTTATTATTAAAGGTTTTATTGATATTAAAATATTTTTAAAAAAAAACAGGATATGCTCTCTTTCTTATATACCATGATTACACTCTTAAAGTTTTTGGTATGTTAGTGATGAATTTCATTAAGTGAGAGAGATCATGTAACGACCCAAAAATCTTTACTATTTTTTTTAAAAATAAACTACAAGTTACAACGTTATGATTCTCTTGTATAATCTGCTATAACATCTTAGGCCCCAAGTAAGCACTAAGGAAAACTTGATTATATTACACACCTATGTAGCGGAAAAACATAAAACTGTTTATCAATATAAACAATACTAGAATTTAGTAACTCTTCCCAAACCATACATACATATTTACACATCACCCTAGTATCATCCACTAAAAAATTCAATCTCCTGAATACACTTACCCTACAAACAAGGTAGTGTAGTCGCCTTCTCTATCTGCGAGCCTATTCTGCTCGCCTAACTAAATTACCTGAAAATATTAAATCATTTGGATGAGACAACGCTCAGTAATAGGAAATATGCTATTACTAGTATGTGGCAACTGAGCTTACATAAATATTATACTGATAAATATCTGAAACTAAGTTTAACTAATAAAACAATACATTGTACAACTCACACCTATATGCTTTAAAATACAACTGTAGTATCATATTTTTCTATTCATTCATTCTTCTAGTAATATAATATATTCGCTGTTGTTTTGTAAAACTGTATACATATAGATCATTGTAATAATAATACCCTGAAAAACTGTACGCTATGATTTAACCTCTCATGATAGGGTTATGAGGCCCATAGGAGAGACTTAACTCTAGTTGGCCTACCAGGTAAGTCAATTGTAACTCTACCAATCCTCAGTCTGGCTAATCTGCAACTTCTACTAGGCATGGTACTAGTATCAACCTCGTCAAACAGGCCACCTCAACCCAGTTTTCTACGAAGCCTGCAATCGATCCAGGCACGGTAAATGGAAACCTTCCACACTCTATCTAAGATGTGTGGTTACACTTTGATCTATAATAGCAATGATACTGTGCTCTGATAACTGAATATTTACTGAACTGATTCATTAGAGTCTGATACTATATAGTACTCATATACATAATTATCTTGCTGTTTCATCATGATTCCAAAATAACCAAAACATCGGAAGCTAATATGAAAATACTGTAATATTTGTACTGTATAAATTGTAATATCATAGTGTTATGGAAAATAACCATAACATCGAAAACTGATATGAAAATACTATATTATCTGAGTTGTATAAACTGTAATATCATAGTGTTATGGTTTTAGTATTTTGGAAATTATGGTAATCTGCATATGTTGTAAAATATCTATCTGTATAATCACTGTAATTCATACTCCTGTAAAATCTAATAAAACATATCTTTGCATAATTGTAATGACTTGCTATTTAACTGAGTTTTTTTTTATACTATAACATTTATAATGCTTTGATACCACACTAGGTTAAACCCATCCATCAACCTAAGCAGCGAGAAGCTGAAATCAAATGAACATAACCATATATAATTATATACAATACCAGAGTGCTAAAAGGTTTCTCAAAATATACATATATGACTGCTTCCCAAAAATACCTTTAACTGGGTTAGGGCTATACAAAAATACTCACTCTATTGGCAGGGCAGTACTAAAGCCCCCCTATCTGCGAGCCCGATCTGTTTGCCTATCTGGATCACCTGAAAAATGTTAAAGTGATGAGATGAGCCAATGCTCAGTGATACGAAATATGCTATTGCTAGTGTGTAGCAAATGAGTTATAATAATGTGAAAATCTATTACTATATAATCATGTATCACTGAATCTGTAAATACAATACCAGTAATATAAACCATCACCTTTTCTCTGTTGCTTAACATATCTATAATTTAGGTTTCTACTCAAAATGCTTCTAATACATACATATATATATATATATATATATATATATATTTTGTCTTTGTAAATCTGTGTATACATAGTAATAACTGAAAACTTTCCTGTGGATAACTATGTGTCATGATTTAACCCCCTATGATACGGTTGTACGGCCTGTAGGTGGGATCTATCTTGGCCAACCAACCAGGAATAAATCGCTATACTCTATCAGTCTGATCAGCCCTCTTCAACCCATATCTGATGGGGAGCTTGTCCACTCGTGGGCTCTATGTGATCGACCTTTATACCACATATTATCTGAATAGGTGGTTGCACTCTATATTGTATATAGTTATGGTATTGTACTCTATAGTCTGTAATGGTCCAACAATGTCTGATACTATATAATACATCTCTATATAAACTGTATCTTTATCAACTGTATTTTTGAAAAGAATTGTAAAACTGTATGTCATGGTACTGTAAACTGTATCTATATTAACTGTATTTTTGGTAATACACTGTAAATCTGTATAATCATGGTGTTCTGAAAATGCTGTAAAACATATTCATTATCTGTATATTCTGTATAACATACTCTGAAAATACTATAAAACATACTTCTGTACTATATCTATATTTTCAAGCCACACAGTAATTTAAAACATATTAAATATACTTGATAAACTGTATAATTTATGTTGTGAATAATAATCTGGTAAAATATACATTTCATATTGAAAATCATTCTAAAACTGCCTATCATAGCATATTTCCCTTACCTGTTTCCTGCTAAAATCCCCCTATTATGACGGGTCCTAAAACCGCAGGGTTCTCCACTTAACACCCTAAAACCACATTCTCCAGAACATAATATCAATATTTCTACGTCTACTACATTTCCTACAGCTGCTACTAAACCAAATTTTGCTTAAAAGACCTTATTCTGAATTTGGGATGAAATCCAACTTCGTCCCATCGACGATTTGCTCCAATAGACTTGGAGAGAACTTCCTTAGGAGCGTCGTGGTGGCCTTAGATTGTCGATTCGGCGAACGACGGGGCCGAAATCGAAAAGAAATGGAGGTGGTGCAATGGGAGAGAGTGAATTCGGTGGATTTTTCTGCAAGAAAACCGAGTTAAACACTATTTATACTGCGAGATTTGTCGACGAGCCACGTCACCTCGTTGACGAGTATTGTAGAAAGTTTGTCGATGAACCTACACCCTCGTTGACGAATTGCAGACTTCCAAAAATCCTTTTGTTACTATTTCTATTTTTCTCCCTCTTTATTATTTAATTATCATTATTCTTCAGGTCGTTACAATAATAATATAAATCATACCAATCTGAAAACTGTATCATTTCTGTACTGATTTGATAATGTCTCATAAACATATTTCTGTATAGATATTATAAATCATAATAATCTGAAAACTGTATAATAAGTACTGATCTGTTAAAATCTCATGCCACATAGCAAAATAAGTAAATACCTCGTATTATGAAAAATTTTATTTTCTAATATACTAATAATTTGTAAACTGAGTAGCAATATGGAAAACACATAATTTCTATAAACATCCTGAAGTTCCTAGAATAGCATATTTCCCTTACCTAACTGATTGGGAGGCTTGCCTCAAACTCCACTTTCACACCCTCGGCGTATTATCCTCAAAATTCTGAAATAATACATATATACCAATTCCTCAATAAATCACTGAATTCCCCAGAAAATCATCACATTCATATTTCATGAATCTGCAAACTTGTAATTTCCTAAATTATTATTTATCTGTAATTTACCTGGGATCTTGATAAGACACCCACTGGGATCCTCAACCCATGCCTGCTGGGTCCCAAAAACACCCTAACCCTGCAAACATAATACCCTAATTTTACTTCACAAAACTCCAGTATATTCTCATATAATATAAAATCTGAACTCAAATGAGCCCGCTAATACTAAAAATACCTAAATAATCTACTTACCCTGATTTTGGGATGATGCCTAAGTTGTCCTAATCAACAATCTATTCCAGCAGACTTGAAGTGAATCTCCCTTGGATCAACGTGGCGGCTTCTGATCTTCGAAATGGGGAGAAATGGGGTGAAAATCATAGAGAGAAGGAGGGAGGGCTGAATAGGGGAGAGAGAAAACTGAGAGGGTTTGATTTTCTTCGCTCAAATGTGATTTTCAGCTATTTATAGACCTCTGGTCACGTGGTCTCATCGACGAGTCACGTCACCTCGTCGACGAGTCTAAGAAGGGGGTTCGTTGGTGAACACCTAACCCTTGTCGACGAGTTTCAAGTCCTAAAATTAGCCCCCTCGGTAAGTTCTTGTCGATGAGACACGTGTCCATTTTGACGAGCCCAAGAAGACAGTTCGTTGACAAACGCTCTGCATTCATCGATAAAACCCTACTAAGTCCCCTTTGAAATTTTCCTTTTCTTTGTCTTTCTTTATTATTTAATTTCTATAATTATCTGGGTTACTACAGATTACGTTCAAGGTTAGAAGACTTCTTCATCATTCCTTTCGTATTTTTGTAGAAAACCCCTTTGAAAGGTCCAAGGTTGACCTTTTGTATTTAGAAGACCCCTTTGAAAGGTCCAAGCTTAAAGAAGAAGATTGAAGCTTATTAGCTCTTTCTTGATCTTTTTTTTATTATTAAGGTTTTCTTGATATTCAAATATTTTTTAAAAAATAGGATATGTCTCTCTTTCTTATATTCCATGATTACAATCTTGAAATTTTTGGTATGTTAGTGATGATTCACGTTCAAGGTTAGAAGACTTCTTCATCATTCCTTTCGTATTCTCTTAGAAAACCCCTTTGAAAGGTCCCATCTTGAAGAAGAAGATTGAAGCTTATTACGTTTTGCATTGTTGTGCAAATTAATACGTAGTGGAAAAATCGTTCGGATTGTGCAATGTAGCAACCAACAATGAACAATACGAAAACACAATCACACATAGATAATAAGGAAAGCAAATAAACAATGACCCAAAAAATTTATGTGGTTCGGCAATGTGCCTATGTCCACGGGAGCAAGTGGTTGAATTTCACTATCATCATCAAATTAGGGTTACAACTTTGTTTATACGCTAACCCTACACGTACAAAGGGATTCAAAAGTTCCCAAAATACCCCTGTATCAACCCCCAGAGGTTATTCTTCTGAATCCCCAACCTATTGGTCTTCCTAATTCAAAATTCGAAAATAGTGTTGAACAAAACCATCAACAGTTTCAGCAAATTATCGACGGTTTCCTACTGAAATTGAAACTGTAGACAGTTTTAGACAAAACATCAACAGTTTCCTCTTGAGGCTAAACCATCAATGTAACTATCGACTGTTTCTTCCTGCAGCCTAACTTCCTTATTTTTCCTCACCATGCTTTCTTTATGCATGTGTTCCACTCAATATGAGACACATACTCCAACAAATCTCCACCTTAGTGAATATTCACCCCTTAGGAGAAATATGAAAGCATAACCTAGAGCTCCGCCTGGGACAGTAGGTTGGGACGCTTCCCATCTAGCAACTGGAGATGTTGATCAAGTCCAAGCAATGTTTGAACTTGTTCGTGGTAACATACTTTATCAACATGTCTACTGCATTCTTAGACGTGTGAACTTTGTCAAGCAATAGTTCACTATAAGAAACCAATTCCTTGATCTTGTGAAATCGTACATCTATGTGCTTGGTCCTCGTATGATATACTTGATTCTTTGCCAAATAGATGACACTCTAACTATCATAATGCAGTTGAACTCCACCTTACTAAATACTCAGCTCCTTGACCAATCCTGTAAGCCACAATGCTTCCTTGGCAGCCTCAACCAATGTCATATACTCCGATTCAGCAATAGATAAAGTAACAAGTGATTGCACCAAGGACCTCCAAAAAATAAGCCCTCCCACAAGGGTGAACACTTACCCTGTGGTAGACCTCTTGTTATCCAAGTCCCCTACATAGTCTACATCCACATAACCTACCACTGAAGGATAACCCTGTTGTTTGTTGAACATGATGCCATATTCTGTAGTACTCCTAGACTATTTGAAAATCCATTTGACTGCATCCCAATGTTGTCGACCCAAATTTGAAAAAAACTTGCTCACCACACTGACAGCTTGTGTCAAATTTGGTTTTGTGCAATCCATAGCATACATCAAGCACAACACTACACTGGAATATGGATCCTTTGACATGTTACAAATGTCATCATTTGTCCTTGGGAACTGGGCGGTAGACAACCTAAAATGATTTGCCAATGGTATACTCACCGGTTTTGCATTATCCATGCTAAACCTCTCCAACACCCTTTCAACATAGCTACTCTGAGATAACCATAATCTCCTTAAAGCTCTGTCCCTGCGAATCTCCATCCCAAGAATCTTCTTGGCCACACCCAAATCTTTCATTTCAAACTCTTTGCTCAACAAGGTTTTCAAAATGTTGACCTCGGCCAAACTTTTTGCAGCAATCAACATGTCATCCACATAAAGTAACAAAAAAAATAAGTGAACCATCATCCAAACTCTTCACATACACATAGCAATCATACTCACGTCTCTTGTAGCCAATTCAGATCATGTAGGATTCAAACCGCTTGTACCACTACCTTGGAGACTTCTTCAGCTTGTAAAGTGATTTTCTCAGTTTATAGACCAAGTGCTCTTGTCTAGGTTGATAAACCCTTTTGGCTATACCATGTCAATTAGCTCCTCAAAATCACTATGGAGAAATGCTGTCTTTACGTCCATATGCTCCAAATGCATATTAAAAAGTACCACCAATCCCAATACTGCCCTAATGGAAGTGTGTGACTCACTCGAAAAATGAGTAACTCGGAAGCTATCCCAAGTATAGGAGTTCAGTGGTGTAATATTTAGCCCAAAGGTCAGATCGTCTCCTTAGGAAATGCCATTTAATTCCAAATTTTATGTAATTTCAATTAGAAAATACAAAACAAAAAGGTCACTGAACATAGTTCAGATTCAGGTTTACTGGTTTGTTGAGATTTCTTTAACGAATTAAAATAAAGTGCAATTTAAATTCTAAATCCTAACACGAACTAATTTTAACAATGAGAAATAGAAATCCTACGTTTAAAAGCCAGACAAAAATTGAAACACACGTTGAAACTTCGGGGAAAAAAAATTAAATATGATAACTTTAATACATAATTAAAGGATGCAATTCTAAAAAACTCAATCAATCACAAATTTTTTTAAAAAACCAATTTTTAATGCAATTAATAACTTAAACAAAAATTCAAAACTTCAACAACTAAATAGTAACCGGAAACACGATAAAAAATTGGACTTTAATAAAATTAAACTTAAACTAAATCGAACTCAACAAAATTTAAATTTTAAAGAAGACAACTAATCTAAATCTTAAAGAAGGTATATATTTTTTTCTTTTTGTATTTTATTCTTTTTTTTTTCTTTCAAGAAACCAAATCGAACCTTAAGCAAATAAAAATTAACTCAAGAAAAAATTAAATCTAATACTAATATTAATTAAGAGGGAAATAAAATAAATAACTTCAATAACAACACCTAAAACAAGCTTTAAAAATTAAAACATTAAATAAAATTCTACCAAAGAAAAATAACAATTATTCAAATTTTTTCAGCAAAACAAAAGAATTAAAGAGATAAAGAAGAAATAAAAGGAGAAAGAAAGGGAAAGAGAGAGAGGGAGTAAGCTGGGCGTGGGGGGAAGTTTATGAGTAGCAGCTACACAACAGGAGCCGTGAGAGCCTTCAGCAACAGCAGGAACCGTGGAGACAACAGCATACAGCAGTGGAAGAAGCAGCACGTAAGGGAGGAGGGCTCGAGTCTCTCCAATAGAAGCATGACAGTTTAAACACAACAGCTATAGTAGTGGGGGCTTCGTTAGGATGTTCACGGGCAACAAAGAAGCTTCTCGGCACAGCAGTAGCAGCGGAATGCTCTGGTGGGGAGCCGAGAGAACGAAGTAGCAATAGGGACAGTGGCAAGGTCGAGAGAAGGGAGAGAAGAGAAGAAGAGGAAAGGGAAAGGAGAGGGACCAAGAAGAAGGGGAGAGGAGAAGGAGAAGAGGAGAGTGAGGCAGCAGAGTTAGAGAGTGAGATCAGGAGAAGGGAGAAGGGAAAAGAAGGAGAGAATGGAAGAAGAGAAGAGGAGAGGGAGGGAGCTATTGGAAGAGAAAGGAGAGAAAACAAATACAAAGGGAGGAGGAGCCCCCAGCCCTACCCAGCGCACCAACAAAAAGGACCCAGCTGCATGGTTGGGTCAAATCAAGGTAATTCAATTTTTTTTTTCTTTTCTTTCCTTTTTTTGTTTCTTCTTTTTTTCTTCTTTTTATTTCCCAATGAACATGCCTGAGTTTGACTATCTTAGAGTCCGTATCTCTCAATGCTTGAAACATGAAAGTTGTAAATAATCTTCTCGTCTTTCACAGCATTTTGAATCGTCTCGATCAGAGCTCAGACGAGAAAATTATACACAAATTACGAAGTAGCATCGGTTTTAGCTTCCAATAATCGCCATGTGATAAAAAAAATTACCAAAAATTCATAAATTATTCAAAAAAAACCCAAATATTATGAATGAAGCGCAATGTTAAAATATTGAGCATAATTAGGCATTTAATTAAAAATATAATTTGTAATGCATGAATTAAGACACTTAATTACGCAATTTAAGGGCGTAATCACACCCCCCAACTAACGTTTTGCTAGTTTCTAGCAAATAACGTGAATGAATTCCTAGGCGGTACCCACAAATACTAATTCCAACAAACATGAAATGAATGCACATGCGACCCAACCATACCATATCACATACAAGAATATAACCAAATTTCACACAAGCTTTTTATATACAATGCACGCAACTCCAAAGTGAGTCATTCATGTGAGTTTTATCGTTATATAGCCATTAAGAACAGTATACTCTTATGAAGTTAACTAGCAATATAATTCATAGTTAATGTAGTCATGTAAATCCGAGTATAAACAAGTGAAATCTCGAGGTATGTGTAATGTGTATGACTCGTTACACCTAGGATATCAGTGGACATCTACAGAATGGTCGTTTTGACTTGACCTAATTGGTATACTCTCAAAAACACTAAAAAAGGATGGGTTCACTCATCATATGTGAGGAGGAGTGTCATGATCAAACATCCCACATATTGTAAGGAACAAATGCTAAATGTATGGAATGGACTAGTCTGAAAAGGATCCAGTCTATTTATGAGGTATCGGGTCCTTCATCCTAGCATCTTCTCACCTACTCGCCATATCCAACTAAGACCACCCTAGATCAACTTATTCACAAACCAGGCGTGAATACATCTGAGGTATTAAGCAGTTGAAGAGTCTTCATATGTGGAGAACATGTGTTGTGTCTCTGACTTTTTGTGGTATTTGTGTAAAGCAGGTATTAACCTTTCATTTCATGTGCATTTCTATTTTTCTTATTATTTCTTCTATCTCATTCTTCAATTTCTGCCTTTTCATGTCAATTAAGACAATCATTACACTTCTTTTATTGTTTTCATACCACCAATGGGAATTAAGCTCGAACAGTAGTCCATGAACTAAGTCTATTTCTAGGGATGACTCAACCTTCACATCTTGAGTAGGCTACAAGACCTAGGTTTTTATCTCCCCACTAGATGCCACCTCTAGGCTAACAAGTCAAAAATAAAGACTAGTGTACAAAGAATCGTCCAAAAGAAAAGAGAACTGAGTTTCATGAACTCTGATTTGATGTTAACGCTTAAAAGGATGATAAATAGCTCAAGGATACCTCATAGGGTGTCATAGTTGCCACGAGTGTTCTCTCAGTGCTCACAAGGAACCCTAAGTGCAACGAATCAAGTGAATGTGTCTATTTAGCCTCATGAAATACCATATAAATACATGAGTTTATATAACCAAATTAACACGAATGAACTACCAATCAACCTTCATGGAGTTACAAAGTCATATAAAGAGAACTACCCATAAATGATTAGAGTGTGTAATTCTTAGGTTATATGCAAGTATGTAAAGGGTATATGTCAGTGTTAATCATGAAATAATCATTTATCTTCAATACTTTTTTTTTTTAATTAATACAAAACTCAGCAAGTGGACATGCACAGTGTCACATGTAACTTAACAAGTGGACATGCACAATGTCACATGTAAAATGTAAATTCTCATTCCCAACTAAAGTGGAACATTGTCCTCAATGTGAAAGCGTAGGGTAAATAGAAAAAAATGTGCACGGATGAACAAACTAATAGAAAACAAATACAAAAAATCACTACCAACTAATACAACAGAAAAGGAAAAGAGAAATGCAAATAAAGAAAAAAGATATAATAAAAAGAGAAATAAAAGTAATGAGAGAGAGGTCAGAAAACTCCCAAGAGATCTTGCAGAAGCAAGACTTATTTGAGTCGAAGGGAGTCATGAAAGGTTTGAGTCAGTGTCCATTGACTGTGAAATTGTTGCCATGCTTTGGGTCCACAATCTCCACTTTGTCATGAGGATGAACATGTTTAACGATGTATGGGCCACCCCATTGGGACTTCAGCTTCCTAAGAAACAGATGTAACTAGGAGTTATAGAGGAGAACTTGCTGATTTGAGAAAAGGTGCTTGTCCTTGATTTTCATGTCATGCAGTAGCTTCATGCGTTCCTTCGCTAAATGAGCATTGTCATAGGCTTCTCTCCTGGATTGTTCAAGCTCACATACCTGCAACATTCTCAAACCTTTGACATCATCAAGGAAAAAGTTAATTTGTTTAATAGCCCATAATGCACAATGTTGAATTTCAACGGGTAGGCCTTGAGTGTGTCAACCAGCTTTTCTGACCAGCCTTTTCGATTAGGACGAACCATTTTCTCAAGTATGATCTTGATTACTTTATTGGCTAGCTCAGCCTTACCATTAGTTTGAGGATGATATAAAGTAGAGACCTTATGGGTAACTCTATATTTTTGTATTAATTTTTCAAATGGTTTGTTACAAAAGTGCATCCCACCATCACTAATGATCGCCTTGGGCATGCCAAAAGGTGCGAATAATTCCTTGAGAAATCAGATGACAACCCTGTGGTCATTTGTCTTACAAGGTATAACTTCCACCCATTTTGAAACATGATCCACAACAAGTAGAATATAAGAATTTACAAAAGAGTTTAGGAAAGATCTCATAAAGTCAATTCCCCAACAGTCAAAGATTTCAAGAGTCAAAATAGGAGACATAGACATTTCATTTTTTGCTGGGATTTTCCCTAATTTTTGACACGCCTCACAAGTTTTACAAAAAATTTTAACATCTTTGAACATAGTAGGCTAGTAGAGTCCACTTTGCAAATTTTTTGAAACAGTTTTCTTTGCAGCAAAGTGACCTCCACATGGTCCACTATGACAAAAATGCATCATAGAAGTGAATTCATCATCAAGCACACATCTACGAACTAACTGATCAGAGCAATATTTAAACAGGTATGAATTGTCAAAATAGTAATGTCGTACCTCGACAAGGAACTTACGCTTATCCTGAGTTAACTAATGTTATGACATTCAGTTGGTGATAAGGTAGTTCACAATATCGACAAACCACGGAGTGCATGATACTGCAAAAAGACACTCATAAGAAAAATCATCATTTAAGGGAGCAGGAGATATAGACACATCAGGTAGCTGCAAACGAGAGAGATGGTCAGCTACAACATTTTCCATGCCCTTTTTTATCTTGAATGGTGATTTCAAATTCCTGAAGAAGTAGAATCCATCTGATCAACCTGGGTTTAGCATCCTTTTTTGCTAACAAATATTTCAAAGCAAAGTGATTAGTAAAAATAATGACAGACGGTCCAATAACATAACAACAAAATTTTTCTAAGGTAAATACAATGGCTAACAATTCCTTCTTAGTGGTGGTATAATTTTTTTGAGCATCATTCAAAGTTCAACTCACATAGTAAATGACAGACAACTTGTTATCAATTCTTTGACTCAAAACGGCACCAAGGGCGTAGTCACTAGCATCAATCATGATTTATAATGGCAAGTCCCACTGAGGAGGTTGCATGATAGGTGCAATAGTCAAATGTTTTTTTTTAACATTTCAAAAGCCTATTGACATTCATTAGTCCACAAGAATTCAGTCTCATTCTGCAATAAAGTACACAATGGTTTAGCAATACTACTAAAGCCCTGAATGAAACACCTATAGAAGCCGACATGACCAAGGAAAGAACGGATATCTCTAACTGTCTTAGGGACAAATAATTGGGAAATCGGCTCTACCTTGGCCCTGTCAACCTCTATACTACGCTCAAAAGCCAAATGACCAAGTACTAAACCACTATTTACCATAAATTGATATTTTTCCCAATTCAAAAGCAAATTCTTTTCCTCATATCTTTTAAAAATAGTAGTCAAATTTTTCAAACAAATATCAAAAGACTTACCAAATATAGAAAAATTATCCATGAAAATTTCACACATATCAACTAACATAGCAGGGAAAATATTCATCATGCAGCGTTGGAAAGTAGTAGGTGCATTGCATAGACCGAATGGCGCGAAAAGCGAAAGTACAGAAGGGACAAGTGAAGGTAGTCTTCTCTTGATCCTCATGTGCTACAGAAATTTGATAATAACCAAAAAATCCATCCAAGAAACAGTAAAAGGAATTACCTAGTACTTTTTCGAATATCTGATTTAGGAAGGGTAACGGGAAGTGATCTTTTCGGCTAACCGAATTCAATTTACGATAATCAATGCACATTCTCCAACCTGTTACTTTCCTAGATGGGATCAACTCTCCTTTAGCATTTTCAATGATAGTCAAACCAAATTTTTTTGGAACAACCTGTGTCAGGCTTACCTATTTGCTGTCGGAGATCGAATAGATGATGTCGGCAGCTAATAATTTTAGCACTTCGTTCTTTACCACCTCCTTCATGGTTGGATTCAACCTCTGTTGTGTATCACGAACTAGTTTAGCATCTCCTTCCAGGAAGATGTTGTGCGTACAAATCGAAGGGTTGATACCCTTTATGTCTGCAATGGTCCATCCTATCGCTTCTCAATGCTTCCTTAGTACCTACAATGACTCAGTTTCTCGTTTAAGAGTAAGGTGAGAAGAAATTACCACAGGGAATGTGCCTTCTGCTGGATCCAGGAAAACATACTTTAGCTTTTCAGGCAATGGTTTCAGCTCAAGTGTCGAAATTTCTTCTTCTGATGACTTCATAATTTTAGGCAGGTCAATAGCCTCAAACGTTGTCTTACGCCAACTACTCGTATAACTTGCCTCTAACATGTGAGAAGAACCATCTATCTTTAGAAACTGCTCCTCTGATTCTGACAAATTTTCATCAAATACCTCAAGCTGTTCAGAAGAGTCATTTTCAAACGCGCCATCAACATCAAGTACTGACAATAGCTCTGAAATATCCAAATCATCTATTACATCAACTACATATGTTTCTTCGTCATCGCACCCACTTGACATCCTTTGAGCATTAAACACATTCATTTCCAATGTCATATTTCCAAATATGAGCTTAAGTACTCTACTTCGACAATTAATCAAGGAATTAGAAGTAGCAAGGAGTGGTCGACTAAGAATAACAGGGGCCTAATATATGGTGGAGACAGGCTGCTGCATGTCCAGAACAACAAAGTCCATAGGGTAGTAAAATTTGTCAACTTAAACCAATACATCCTCAATAACGCCTCATGGAGATTTGTTTCTATTTGCCAGCTGTAGCATCATAGAAGTTTTCTTTAGCTCACCTAAACCTAGCTGCTCATATATCGAATATGGGAGCAAGTTCACACTACTCACAAAATCAAGTAAAACTCTCCCGATACGAGATTCACCAATCATGATAGAATTAGTGGGAGAACCAGGGTCTTTGAGTTTCTGGGGAGTCTGACTTAATATCAACGCACTAACTTGCTCAGTCAAGAAAGCCTTCTTCTTCACGTCCAGTTTCCTTTTTATTGTGCATAGGTCTTTCAAAAATTTTGCATATGCATTGACTTGCTGTATGGTATCCAGAAGTGGAATGTTGATCTTCACCTGTTTGAAGATTTCTTGAATCTCAGTGTGATACTTATTCTTCTGACCAGATGTCAACCTCTGAGGATAGGGTACCACAAGTTGATACTCTTTAATAGACTCATCCTCTTTATTATCTGACTTCTTTGAATCTGAGTCCGCTTCACTGATTTTTCTTTTCCCTCATCTATCTCGGTTGCCACTTCAGGAATTGGAGCAACTGTTTGTTGATCAACGGGCATTTCAGATCGTGAAACTTCTTTTTCACTCCTTAAAGTAAGGGCGACCTTAGCTGACTAAAAAACATCCCCTGAAACATTATGCACCGATTGTTGTTGCTGTCGATATACCTGGAGATTAGGCTAAGGCTGTGCTGGAAATTTTCCTTTTTCTAAAGCATTCACCTGTATACTCAACTTATTAATAGTACCTCGATGCTTATTCACAGTCTGATTTTTGTTATGCATGAATTGCTGAAGAGTGTTCGCTATCTGTGCCATGCCATCATTAGAAGGTTTCTTTGATGGAATAGGAGCTAAAGTCGGTTGGAATCCTGGTGGTGCGTAGCTCTGAGAGAGTTGTTGCGACTGATACTACAACTGCTGTGGAGGGGCTATAGCTGGATGATGTAGCGGTTGCAGAGGTGGTGCATAAGATTGAAGAACTTGATGATACTGTGAGGATGATGGGCTAGACTAATCATTCCTCTATGAGAGGTTTGAGTGATTTCTCCATCCAGGATTATAAGTGTTTAAGAATGGCTAATTTTGAGATTTTTTGACCCAATTCACTGATTGCAACCGATCAGATCTACTCTTCTGCCATACTGGTAGCAATGGACAATCCTGAACTTTATGGTATGAGGTCTCACAAATAGAGCATTCCTCCACTAATTTCACAGCTTTCACTTTCTCTGATTCCATAACCTCTAGTTTCTTAGACAATGTAGCAACAAGAGCCTACAGACTAGTTTCCTCTTTGACCTCGTATCTACCTCCACCACTGATCGCCCTTAGAGGTTGTGCTGCCATTGGTGCCCGGTCATATCGTGTGTTCTATTGTTGGGCACTTTTAGCTAAATAATCAAAGAATGATAAAGCCTTATCCAATTCCTTGTTGAAGAACTCCCCATTGCACATAGCTTGGACAAATTGTTTACATTCAAGGGTAAGTACAGTATAAAAATAATTCACTAACCTCCAAGATTCGAATCCGTGGTGTGGACATATATTCATCAGGTTCTTGAATATCTCTCAGCAAGCTTGGAACGTCTCATCACCTCTCTGCATGAACTGACTAATCTGCTCCTGTAGGTATCGAGTTCTCTGAAAAGGAAAAACTCATGTATGAACTTGCACTACATTTAAACCCAGCTAGTAATAGAGTTAGGTCGCAAAGAATTAAACCAGATTTTTGCCTTATCTTTCAAAGAAAAAGGAAACAGGCAAAGTTTTATATACTCATCGTTTTTGACCCTATTAATGAAAGTGGTGCAGACCAACTTAAAATCTATCAAGTTTTGGTATGGACTCTCAGAATCCATCCCATGAAACTGGGCTATCACAGATAACATGCCATGCTTAATTGTGAAGTTCGGTGCATCTTGTGGTAACACAATGCAAGAAGGTGTAGATGTGCATGTAGGCTGTAGAAAATCCTGAAGTGTACGTGGTGCAAGTGCAACTATAACTTTCTTAAAGAATTCTTCAAACATATTACTCAAATCAATTTTAGAATCACTCGTAAAAGTAACAGGAGAATAATCAGATTTTGTGCTATATGTGTCACTATTGGAGTTAAGTGAAATTTTGGACAGTCAATTTGAAATATCTCAGACCCAAGGCATCAAACATCAATTCAAATGGTAGGAATTCACCAACACAGCAGCAAACAAGGATGATCAAATTTTTTTTCAAAATTTGTAATTTTTTTATTATTTTTATTATTTTTATTTTTCAATTAAAAATAAAAAATAATTGGAAAAACAAAAATTTTGAAATTAAAGCTAGCACTCCCTAGCAATGGCGCCAAAAGCCAGATCTTCTCCTTAAGAAATGCCATTTAATTCCAAATTTTACGTAATCCAGATAAAAAAATACGAAATAAAAAGGTCACTAAACACAATTCAGATTCGGGTTTTCTAGTTTGTTGAGATTTCTTTAACGAATTAAAATAACGTACAATTTAAATTCTAAATCCTAACACGAACTAATTTTAACAATGGGAAATAGAAATCCAACATTTAATAGCCAGGCAAGAATTGAAACACACGTTGAAACTTCGGGAAAAAAAAATTAAAGACGATAACTTTAATACGTAATTAAAACATGCAATTCTAAAAAACTCAATCAATCACAAATTTAAACAAAAACCATTTTTTAATGCAATTAATAACTTAAAAAAAAATTCAAAACTTCAACAACTAAATAGTAACCGAAGACAAGATAAAAAATCGGACTTTAATAAAATTAAACTTAAACTAAATCGAACACAACAAAATTTAAATTTTAAAGAAGACAACTAATCTAAATCCTAAAGAAGGTATATTTTTTTTTCTTTTTTTTATTTTATTATTATTATTTCTTTCAAGAAACCAAATTGAACTTTAAGCAAATAAAAATTAACTCAAGTAAAAATTAAATCTAATACTAATATTAATTAAAAGGGAAAGATATTAAATAACTTCAATAACATCACCCAAAACAAGCTTTAAAAATTAAAACTTTAAATAAAATTCTACCAAATAAAAATAACAATTATTCAAATTTTTTCAAAAGAAAAACAAAAGAATTAAAGAGATAAAGAAGAAAGAAAAAGAGAAAGAAAGGGAAAGGTAAAGAGAGAGAGGGAGTAAGCTAGTCGTGGGGGGAAGTTGAGGAGTAGCAGCTGCACAACAGCAGCTGTGAGAGCCTTCAACAGCACCTGGAACCGTGGAGACAGTAGCACACGATAGTGGGAGGAGGACTCGGGTCTCTCTAACAGTAGCACGATAGCGGCAACACAACAGCTATAGCAGTGGGGGCTTCGTTGGGATGTTCACGGGCAGTAAAGAAACTTCTTGGCACAGCAGCAGCAGCGACACGCACCAGTGGGGAGCCGGGAGAGCGAAGCAAAAACAGGGATAGTGGCAAGGCCGAGAGAAGGGAGAGAAGAGAATAAGAGAAAAGGGAAAGGAGTGGGACCAAGAAGAAGGGGAGAGGAGAAGGAGAAGAGGAGAGTGAGGCAGTAGAGTTAGAGAGTGAGATCGGGAGAAGGGAGAAGGGAAGAGAAGGAGAGAATGGAGGAAGAGAAGAGGAGTGGGAGGGAGCTACTCGAAGGGAAAGGAGAGGAAAAAAAAATATAAAGGGAGGAGCCCCTAGCCCTACCTAGCGCACCAACAAAAAGGACCTGGCTGCATGGCCGGGTCAAATCAAGGTAATTCAATTTTTTTTCTTTTCTTTCCTTTTTTTTTTGCTTTTTTTTTTTCTTCTTTTTATTTCCCAGTGAACATGCCCAAGTTTGACCGTCCTGGAGCCTATATCTCTCAAAGCTCAAAACACAAAAGTTGTAGATGATCTTCTTGGCTTTTCATAGCATTTCAAATTGTTTCGATTAGAGTTTAGACGAGAAAATTACGCACAGATTACGAAGTAGCGACGGTTTTAGCTTCCAATAATTGCCCTACGATAAAAAAAACAAAAAATTCATAAATTACTCAATAAAACCCAAATATTATGAATGAAATGCAATGTTAAAATATTGAGCATAATTAGGCATTTAATTAAAAATATAATTCGTAATGCATGAATTAAGACACCTAATTACGCAATTTAAGCGTGTAATCAGTGTGTTTGACCATAGGAGAGAAGATCTCATCATAATCAACTCCTTTCCTCTATGAGTAACCCTTTGCTACTAATCGAGCCTTGAGCTTTTCACCTTCTTTTTTTGATGTCGTTTCTTTCTTCCTATACACCTATTTGCAACCTATCGATCTCTTCCCCTTTGGAAGCTCCACCAACTCCCACGTCTGATTCTTATGCAAAGACTCCATATTTTCCATTGTAGCACCCATCCATCTACTTTTCTCTTGGATGTACACTGCCTCTTGAAAAGTAGTAGGATCCCCATTACTAGTTATGAGTGCATAAGAAACTTGATCATCAAATCCATACCTAAGGGGTGGTTTGATAGTGCGTCTAGGTTTGTCTATAGTGATACTGTGATGCTGCTGGTCTCCTGAGCTAGAACTCCTTACGTTTTTAACATTGTCATATCCACCTTGAGTCTTTAACTCTACCTGTACCACATGTTTGTTGTTGTTGTTGTTTTTTGGCACCTGTTTCTCTTTTTCTTCTTAAGCACGTTGCAACATGATTTTCTCATCGAAAACCACATCTCTACTGATCACCACCTTATTTGCCTTCGAATCTCACAACTTGAACCTTTTAGCCCTTTTCTAATACCCCAGAAAGATGCACTGTCTAGACTTTGCATCAAGTTTCAATCTCTCCTCATTAGAAAGGTGCATATAGTCTGGGCACCCAAATACTCTCAAACTAGAGTAGTCTACCGCGCTACCTGTCCACATCCTTTTTTGCAACTTTCCCATCTAGTGTTGCCCTTGTTGATATATTAATCAAGAAACACACCATATTTACTGCCTCTCCCTAGAAGTTCTTCACATGCCCCACATTCAACTGAGACACTGAGCCTTTTTAACTATAGTTTGGTTCATCCTTTCTGCTACACCATTTTGTTGTGGTGTCTTGCGTACTGTGAAATGTCTCCTAATGTCATGTTGCTCACACAACTCCATGAATCTCGAATTAGTGTACTCAATTCCATTATTTGACGTGAGACATTTGATCTTTCTCCAGGTCTGATTTTCCACTTTAGATTTCCATAATTTGAACTTGGAAAATGTCTTTGACTTGTGTTGCATGAAGTACACCCAGACCTTTTGTGAGTAATCATCAATAAAACTCACGAAGTACATATGTCCTCCTCATGATGCTACCCTTACCGACCCCCAAACATTTGAATGAAAGTAGTCGAGGATTCCCTTCGTCTTGTATGTGGCTGTCATGAACTGCACCCTATTCTGTTTCTCAAACACACAATACCTGCAGAAATTCATTTTGCATGTTTTGATACCTTTCAAAAGATTTCTCTTATGAAACTTCATCATCCCAAGCTCACCTATATGCCCTAACCACATATGCCACAAGATAATATTATCTGACTCAGACTCTGCAACTGCAGCTCCACCTACAACTGTAGTACCTAGTAGTGTATAGATATTCCCTGGTACTTTCTGCCCCTTCATCACAGTCCGAACACCCTTACTTACCTTCATTACCCCACTTGCAGACTTGTAACTAAACCTATTATAGTCTAAAGTGACCAATGAAATCAAATTCTTCCTTAACTCTGATATATGCCTAACATCATATAACGTTCTCACAACATCATCAAATATTTTGATTCTGATATTCCCTATTCTGAAAATTTTGCATGAAGCATCATTTTCCATTAGAACAGAACTAGAATTTACTAACCTGTAAATGGTGAATCAATTTTTGTTTGGTGCCATGTGATAGGAGCATGGCGAATCTAAGATGCAAGAATCCATGAGACCATATAAACCGGATGAAACCGAAAGCATATTACCATCACCGCTTCCTGAGTATCCTTCTTCCACTACATTCAAAGTGTTTGATGAACCCTCTTTATTTTCTACATTCCTCTTCTTCCTCTCTATAAAATTTGGTTTTATGTGCCTCTTTTTCCCGCACATAAAACACCGTATGTCCTTCCTTTTCCTGGAATTGGACCTAGCCTTATTGTTACTCAGTCCGCTCCAGAATTTTCTTCTCCCATAATCCTAGTTACCTTTCACCACAAGCCCTTCACCTTGTGAATTCTTATCACTGACTTTCTTCATATGATGAAAACTGAAAAGAGCACTCATGATATCCTCCAATTCCAGAGTCTTCATTCCCCATGTTAGAGTCGTAACCAAGTTTTCATATGTAGGAGACGTAGGTAGGGAATTCAGCAGCATCAGCGCCTAATCTTCGTCTTCGAACTTCACATCAACCCATTTAAGATCACTGATGATTTGATTAAATACGTTGATGTGTTGATTCATGAAATGCCCCGAACCCTTAAACCTTGGCCCGGTGCGTTATGCCTGATCATATCCCTGATAAATCATGATCTATAACATACACAGGGGAAAACATAATCATAATCTCCATATAAATATACTAGAGTTTACTAATTCTAACTATAATCCATAATAAATCATCCAACACCTGTATTTCCATAAATCTACATAACTCCTAAAACAAATCAGTATTTTCATAATTATTCCTTACTCAATAGTCTTAAAACATAAAGACATAAAACATAAATTTTCTACATCCCAAAATTAACATAGAAATATACCCTTTACTTTTTATATTCCCCAATAATGCTATAAAAACTTCTAGCTTTCAAAGCTCGATCTCGAGGAAATCCTGAAAAAAAAAATACATTCATATTCGGGTGAGACACATCTCAGTAAGGGAAGAAACCATATATTAAAATAGTGTGTGACCAACATGAGTTTATGTATGACATATTATTTAACATTTGAAAATTGTTAACATAATTTCTGAAATCATTCCCTGAACCTAATCAAACATATACATATGTTTAACCCACAAGATTACCCGAGGATAGGGGTGATTACCTGCTCATACAAGTAGCACCCCTCTGCTCTGATACCTAGACAACCCAAAGGTCGCAATTAAAGCATACCAGGGCACTCACCTTACTCAGTAAGCCCTCAAGTGATAAATTAATCTCGTACTCACACTGTTCAACAATAGCTTACCGGCAAAGGCCCTAAGGATAGGGAAATCTACCCGCCCATACAAGTAGGTTCCCTCTGTCCTAGTACGTTATACGGCTACTGCCACATCTGTAGCTACTAGTGCACTCGCCTTACTCAGCAAGCCCTCAGGCGAAAGGTACACCTCGCCCAATCGTAACATGTTCTACGTACATACATACTTCTAATATCATAATACATCATTCTTTTCTGTCATTATACATTCATGCACATTCATTCCTATTCATAACTTAACTTTGTATTCGTTTCACTTTAAGTGACTCTTTCCCATTTACATCATTTACCTTTGTCATTTCATTTCATTGCCTTTTCATCGTCATTTCATTTCATTACTTCGTACTACAGCTGGTCCTTAGCCATCATCAGTTAGTCTACGTAGAAACGTGCTAGATCTGCTAACACAGCTCCTTTTAGTTGTCATCAGTTAGTCTACACAGAAGTGTGTTAGATCCTGCTAACATGATTGTCTTTCAGCTGTCTTACATTTATATGGTTGCATTTAACATACACAGGCATCATTGTCCATATCATATTTTATTCTCATTGTTTTACTTACTTAGCCTACATCTCATACATTTAATATATATTTGCACAGATTCTCATGCCACATAATTTTGTAATAAAATTCATACACTGCCTGTAAAATAAGCCAACCAACATTTAATGTTTATGTACTGAAAATACCTTTCATTTCTTACTTAATTATCCTGAAAATATTTCCCACTTTCATTAGTTCATTTTTGCATATACATATCTAATAAACAACACTAAACTCAAAGGAAATATAATTTAAACTATTGACATTTTACCCATACCAAAATATATACACGTACATATAACACAATTTATTTTTTCATTAAATTCATAAAAATTCTGATTTAATATATATATTTTTACCTGGTTTCTTGAACTACGCCAACAGAGACTTCGAAAAATAGCTACGGCGCTCACCCAGATCCTGAAATTAAATTCCTAGTTCTAATAAATTATTCCTGACTAAAATATTATTTAAATATTTCCTAGAGCCATAATTCTTAAATAAATAATAATACCCTTAAATTTAACCAAATTCTCAAATCTCACTCTCGTTTTGGAGTAGGGCCTAGAAAACGCCAATTGGAAAATTACATACACAAAAATGACGATGATGACGACTAGGACCCCGTGGTGGTATCCGTTCGTCGATTTAACCACATATTAATAGCGAAATTGAGAAAATGGAAAAAAATTACCTTTCCCTATGAGCAGTGCCTAAGCCATTCAAATGAAAAATTTGCTCTAGTAGAAATGTCGGCAGCGGAACCAGGATTCCAACGGCACCTTCCGTTTCCCGATCCGTCGCAAACTCACCGAGTAATTGAGAGAAGGAGAGAGAAGGAGACGAAGGTGAGCGGGCTGCACGCAGGAAGCAGAAGCAGAAGTAGCAGGAGTAATTGCAGAGAGGGGGGGGGGGGATGAATCTGACATTGAATTGGATTTCAAATTGAAATCCAATTCACTTAATTCTATCTTTATATTATTTTATATTATATATATATATATATATATATATATATATATACCCATCATATTTACTTAATTAATTTATTTAAATAACGTTTAATTAATTTATTAATTCAATCAAATAATATTCAATTAATTAACTAATTAATAATTAGTCTAATTTCATTTTATTTCATATATATTTTTATTTTTATTTTTTTCCATACTATTCATTTTATCTGTTCATTTATTATTTTATTTATTATTTTTTTTAAATTATTTTAATCATTTTAATTTTTCGGGTCTTTACAATTCAGATCCAAACCCTTTAACATCTTAAGCCCATAAAGTTTCGGCTTAAGATACAACTTGTTCGTCAATGACTTGGACATAAACTGACTCTCCAGTTTTAGCCAAACTGCCATTGGCGATTCCTCATCCATGACGTGATACATCACATCATTAGTCAGACAAAACTTGATAGTTGCCACAACTTTTGCTTTCAATTCTTTCCAACTCATGTCATCCATGCCTTTCAGTTGCCTTCCGTATAATGCCTTCACCATACCTTGCTACACCAACAAGTCCTTAACCCTCCTATCCATAGTCCAAAATTTTTTGATCTGTCGAACTTGAAAATATCGAACTTTGCAGAAGAAATCTTAGCCATTGTAACCAATAGCTCTAATACTAATTTGTTGTGCAAATTAATACCCATTGAAAGGTCCAAGCTTGAAGAAGAAGATGGAAGCTTATTAACTCTTTCTTGATCTTTTTTGATTATTAAGGTTTTCTTGATGTTCAAATATTAAAAAAAAAAAAAAAAAAGAATATGTCTCTCTTTCTTATATTCCATGATCACACTCTTGAAATTTTGGTATGTTAGTGATGGATTTCTTTGAAATTTCTTTCATTTTGTGCTAAAGCTGAAATCGTCCATGTATATATATGTCAAAACTTCAATTTTTATTGTGTTTGTTACAAAGTTCAAAGCTATATACCATGGCCATACTAAAATCATAATCTTCATGCCATGCTTGTGTCAAAGTTAGAATTTTGGAAATTGTGATTCAAAACCTACAATTGCTTTATGCTAGGGTTGAAGTTAAGATTGTGCTATTGAAATACCATGCTTGATACTGTTTGTTGGATTACTGAAACTGATAAATAGAAAATAAAAAACTATAGGGACAGAGAGAGATGAATTGCATGTTCGCAATAATAGCTTCTGAAGAGAAAAAGCTTCTAACAGCAAGCCTTAGGGCTGCCATGGCGCACTGTGATCAAGCTTGGCTCTTTTGGAAGTAGGAAGGTTGTTGGAACGACCCTTATTCCATGGCTACAGTTACAGAAGAGGGTTTCTTCTTCCATGGAAATACTCCCACCAACTCCGATGAAGATACTGAATTTTAAGAAGTGTAGAGAGTATATGACACCACCTTTTGGTAGTGGTTGAAATCAGGGACAAATGCCTGCAATAGGTGATAGTAATCAAAGTTGGAGGTGCAACTGGGCATGCCAACAACAAGAAGAAGTAGTCTTGTAAAAAGGAGAAGCTGCTAGAGGCAACGGCGACGGACGGAGAGAGGGGCGATTGTCAGGTGTAGGCAAGGCGGTGGCAAAAAGTTTGGCAAGCAGTGATAGATGGTAGGGGCGATGGCTGTTGGTTGCCATGGAAGAAATCTTAAACAAGGTGAATAGTCACCATCCCCATGTTGGGAAGTGGATCTTTGAGCAATAATTGCATATGAGCAAAATACACGACCACAATGCAATACTAGATTCACGTGGTTCAGTCCAACTTGACCTACGTCCACCGAGCACACACAACTTCACTATAACCGGGAGAATAATACAAAGAGGAGGAGGCTACTGCTCTCTACTCAACTCTCTTTCTCTCACACACAACTCTATGTTTTGCCTCACACACTTATGCACGCAACACACATAGCACAACACACAACTTCTTGCACACACACAGACATCTCATTTATAGCCATGGATGGGGGGTGCAAGTCAACTAAGGTGGGAAATGTAGGCGAAAGAGACTGCCAGTTTCCACTTACTGCAGCTCAAAATTCAGCATAAGTAGCTAGTTGGTGCGGCTGTCGACGACTCCATCAGCTGCAATCTCAATAATCTCCCACTTGGAGATGGAGGTTGCATCTCAACCAGTGTATAGGCAAATGATGTGCTCATATATGTCTTCAAGCATGAAGACCAACTAAATTTTAGCACAACTTCAACTTCTCAGTAGTCACCACCTTCCTGTCTGCTGGATTCCTGCGGACTAATCTGATGGTTGTCAGCTTCACAACTAGTGCAAAGATGTCGGTGTAGTCAATCCCTTCCTTATACTTGAAGCCTTTGACTACCAACTGAGGCTTGTACCTTTTGGAGCCATCCTGCTCCTCTTTGATCCTATACACCCACTTGTTGTGAAAAATCTTCTTACTTTTGGGCAACCTAGCTAGTTCCCACGTTTTGTTAGAGGTTAAGAACTTCATCTCATCCTTCATCGCAAGTTCCCACTTGCTCGTATTTGCTACCTAATATGCTTCATCATAGCATTCAGGCTCTCCTCCATCTGTAACAAGTAAGTAATCCATATACCTTCTATTTGGTACTTAAGGCCGAGAAGATCTCCTAAGCTCTGGAGCTGGAGTAGTAGGCGGTGGTGTGATGATATGCTCCACCGGTTCCTCCACCTAAGAATTCTCGGTATTCTGCTGTTGCATCCCGACACCTTCTAAGACATCATCCATATCTACATAGGTTGATTCTCTCTGAACTCGTTTGGTGGATTCTGTTGTGTGCCTATCTTTGTACATCACCTTTTCATTGAAGATCACGTCTCTGCTTCTAATCAACTTGTTTTCATCATCCCAAATGCGATACCCATATTCATCTTCACCATAATCGATGAAGGTGCATTTTCAGGACTTAGGATCAAACTTGTTTCTGACATGATCACGAATATGTACATATGCAACACAACCAAAAACTTTCAAATGTGAAAATCTCACTTCTTTTCCAGTCCATACCTCTTCTGGTATACAGTGGTCCAATGGTACTGATGGATTCCTATTAATCAAGTACGTTGTTGTGCCGACTGCTTCTGCCCAATATTGCAATGGTAAGCCTGACTGTATACGCATGCTTCTGGTTTTTTCAGTCAATGTTTGGTTTATCCACTCGGCTACGCCATTGTGCTAAGGCATACTTGACACAGTTCTTTCCATCCTGATACCGTACTTATAGTAGAATTTCTTGAACCCGGAGTCTTCATACTCACCACCATTGTCTGTTCTCAGCTTCTTGATTCTTAAACTAGTTTCATTTTCAACCATAGCTTTTCATACCTTGAAAGCATCAAAGACTTCCAACTTATACTTCAGAAAGTAAACTCATACCTTCCGAGAATGATTGTCAATAAATGTGACGAAGTAATTTATTTCGCCTATGGATAAGAAGGGCGTCGGTCCCCATAAATCTGAGTGGACTAGTTCTAGTCTCTCCTTCTTTAGGGCACAGGTGTTTGTTTGGAAATCGACCCTCTTCTGTCTCTGGAATATGCAATCCTCGCACTTGTCAATCTTGACCAACCATAGAACACTCAATTTTCCCTTTGAGTGCATCGCCCCGACTCTTTTCTCACTCATATAACCGAGTCATTGGTGCCAGATGTTACTGTTGTCATTTCCTGCAGCAATTGAAATAAACATGGAGTTATTGGAGGTTAGATAAAGTGTTCCTCTTTTCTTACCTCATGCAATTGTTAGTACACCCTTTGAAACCTTCCATTCATCGCCAACGAATGTCGCCGTGTATCCCTTATTTGCCAGTTGACTAACTGAGATCAAGTTCTTTCTTAGGTCTGGAATATATTTAACATCCTTCAGCGTCCATACTGACTCGTTTATCTTGATCTTCACAACTCTCTTGCCGGCTATGTCGCAAGGTTGATCGTTGCCAAGGTACACCTTACTGAAATTACCTAGTGTGTACTCCTCTAGGCAATCTTTGCTACAAGTGGCATAAAATGAGGCTTCGGAGTTTAAGACCTAAGACTCTTGCTTGCTCTCTAAAGAGCATATCAATGCATCTTTTTCTCCTGAGGAAGAGTCGATATTTGCTTCTGTCTTCGCCTCAGATTCCTTTCTCAGACCTTTGCATTGGTTTTTAAAATGCCCGGACTTTCCACAATTCTAGCACTCAACATTCTTTGTGTCTTGGGAACCTCTGGATATCTGGATCTAGACCGCCTAGTCCTAGATTTGCGGTGATTGTTTGATCGTCCACACCCGCTTCCTTTTCCTCAGCTTTTCACATTCAAGGTTGAACTTGAAGTGAATGCATTGTTCGACTGCATTATGATCTCTTCCGTTAAAATCATGCTAATAATCTCATCGCACTTCGGTTTTGATTTTCTTGCGGAGCTACTGATCATAGTAACAATACCTTTCCAACTCTTAGGCAGCTAACTAAGAATCAGTAGGGCACGTATCTCACTGTTAAATGTAATTCCAACTCAGGCGAGTTGATCCGACAGCTCATTGAAATTATTCAGGGGTTTGATAAAACTTTGACCTGCATTCATGCTCATGGTAAACAATCTTTTCATCAAGTGTACCTTATTCGAGGCTGATGGCTGCTCGTACATATTGGATAGCGCATCCATGAGGGACTTGGTGGTTGTCAAATGCTTGATGTTGAAGGCAACAGACTTTGCCAACGTCATTCTAATAGCTCTGAGAGCTTTTCGGTCAAGCAATTCCCACTCATTCTCCTTCATGGATTCTGACTTCTCCTTCAATGGTAAGTGCAACTCCTTACCAAACAAGTAGTCCTCAATCTACGTTTTCTAGAAACCGAAGTTTGTGCCGTCAAACATCTCGATCTATGAGCTCTTTTCATTTGATATCTAGATTCACCAATCTATAGATGGAATTAGTTGAAACAGACAACACGGTTGGATTCGAAATGGCTAAAAACCTTAGAAATGGTTCAAGTTATTTGAAAAACGGACTCGAAATGGTTTCAAAAAGCCCGGTTAAAGTTCTAGTCAAACTTGGCCATACTTTAACGGAATATTCCCTTTTGACGAAATATTCTGACGACATTAGTGATGCCATTAACTAACGCAATCTACTGACATGGCATAGTGGGGACCACTGTTGGCGTGGTATTGTGGGCACACCTGTTGACGTGGCCGTGTAGGGCCCAATTGCCGACGTGCTGTGTGGGGCCCACCTACTGACGTGGCACTGGGGTCCCTCGGCTATTGATGTGTTGCGGGACCCAACTAATGTGGCCATCTTCAACCTTCAGACACTCATCGGGCGATCGCCGACGCGTAGGTGATGGTGGCTGCTAGTTTCCACCTACTACAACTCAAAATTCAGCATAAGCAGCTGGTTGGTGCGACTGCCGAGGAATCCACCAGCTATAATCTCAACACCCCACCCCACCCCAGCCCAGACGGTAGGGGCGGTGGAACTGAGTGAACTTGTTTCCTCGTATACTGAATTATTCGCTAGTTCACTGAATTAAGATAAAGCAAGTGTAAAAATAATGCTTTGTTTTTCTTTTGTTCTTTCTCTCTGTTCTTGTTAATAGAAGATACAATAAGGAATGTTAGTCATTCTAATGGGATATGTGATGGCTCATTTCTCAAAATGTTGTTTTATAGATCCTAGGAACATGTTTTAAAATCCTTTTTAAAAATTTTCCATATTTCTTGAAGTTAGCAAGTAGCAAAACAATTCTTGAGTATATTAATTTTGGAAAAACACAAGATTCGATTGTAGCTATTGTTTGATGAACGGGTGAGGTTGGGGGTTTTAATTCACCAACATCGCATTTCCTATGTATAGTTAGACTTTTGAATTCATTTTCTCTGGTTCATAAGCCATCTTTTAAATCAAATGATTTTCTCTCTATTTTCCCAAAATAAAGTAAGGTGGCGGATCCAAATGTAGCGACCCAGAAAATGGGAATATTAAGAAAACAAAGAAAAAGAGGATGTTAGTTTGGTGTAGACCAAACAGTCGATGGTTTGGTGGGGGAAGCAGAAAACCGTCAACGGTTTTAAAATTACCGCGGCTTAATCAATGAACGAAATTGTGTTACATCTAAATAGGCTGTACCAGTTTCTAAAAGATGAGAACTGACCACAAAGGGTGTGGAAATTGGTTTCAATCCACCATTTCAGGGCGAGTTGAAAGATCTAGAGCATATTTTGCTGGATTCGGAAATAAAGCCTTTGTCATTATGAATAACCTTAACACCAAGAAAATAGTGGAGATCACCTAGATTTTCATAGAAAATTCTATGGCAAGACGGTCAATAAGAAGCATGGTTGGACTGATTCTAGTGATAACCATATCGTCAATGTAGAAAAGGAGATAAATTGTCACGTATCGAAAATTCTGCTCTATTTTTTTTTATATATTTAAATAATATGATATTTATGCTCTGATGCCAAACTATAATATGCACATAATCAACTTGGACCAAAGTGGGGTACCAAAGATATACCTGTCCATAAATGGTTACTATATATGCAGTGGAAAACATAAAAATACCCAAACCTTATATATACAATACTAGAGTGCTATAATCTCCATACATATACATATATATCCCCAACAATCGATGAAATACCCTAGGGATTATACAAAAACATATTTCCCAGCTCAAACACTTACCTTGAAACCAGGGCAATACCACAACCTCCTCTACCTCGGAACTCGCTTCGCTCGACAATTTGGTTCTCCTGAAATGTTTGAATTCTTGGGGTGAGACACCTCTTAGTAAGTGCGAATAAGTTAATATCAATGTAATGCAAATGAGTTTTATATAATCAAAACATAGCTATTAATTCAACTGTAACTGTAAAAGCATCTATATATATATATATATATATATATATATATATATATATATATAACTGTGAAAACTTCCCTGGATGGATAGCTATAATCATGAATTAACCCCAGATGATCGGGTTGTGCGGCCCGTAGGCTGGACTTAACTGTGGCTGGCCTACCAGGCTAAGTTAAACTGTATTTGTATCTGTAACTGTAACTGTGACTATAATTGTGAGTACAATTAGCCTACCCAGCCTGGTTCAAACTCCAGGGGGATCCTCTACTCTCCTCCGGCCCAATTGACTGATTACTTACACTTTATCTGAAAGTGTGGCTGCACTACTACAATTGTATAGTAACGGTACCGTGCTCTCTGTAAATCTTGTCCATTAGGGTTCTGATACTATATAATACTATTTATAAATATTACTATGTTACCATGATTCTGTAGAAACTATAATACCATGATTCTGTATAAACTGTAATACCATGATTCTGTATAAATCTATAACATCATGGTTATGTATAAACTATAATATCATGGTTCTATATAAAACTGTAATACTATAAATCTTTATAAAACTGTATATCATGGTTCTATATAAATCTATAATACTATGAATCTGTATAAAATTGTATATCATAGTTTTGTAAAATATTGTATATAAAACTCTATATTTAAAACTATCATTTCTCATGCCACAAAATTTAAGCAGTATTCAAAATATAGTAATCTGTATGGGAAAAACTATATTTCCCTACTATATGAGATAAACTATAATTTCTCTACTGTAAAATAATAATATTCTCATCTCTAGGGTTTATCTGAATCCCAAATACCAGGTTTTTCCCAAAATACATACATATTTGTAAAACTATAATATCCATACCCATAACTTTCATACTTTGTATTATTCTAACATTCACACTCGGTAATCCTGTAGTCGCATGCTACACTTTATTCAAGACAATTTTATTAAATAACTGACATAACTTACCTGTTTCCTATAGCTATGCCTACAGGGAACCCAAAACTATGCCTGTGGCACTCGCACAAACTTGTATCCATATACCCTAACTCAATCAGCTCAGCCCCATAATATTTGTCCTTTTAATATCCTTAATACTCACATATTCCAGTAATTAATTAAACCTGAAAAACAACTTCCTTACCCCAGGTTTGGAGTGGTGTCTGGGAAGCCTAAACAGCAAAATCATTCTGGCTAAACAGAGGAGAATCATAGTAGGGATCCCGAAATCACGTTAATCCTTCAATTTGGGCTGAAATTGGGCCAAAATCGAAGAGAGAAGGGAAGATGGCTGCAACCCTAAGAGAGAGAGAGAGAGAGAGAGAGAGAGAAGAGAGAGTTTTATTTTTAACAAATAAAATAACTTGAATGCCTTATATAGGCTTGCTGGCGCGGGGGAAACTGTCGACGGTTTAGCCTTTTTAACCAAACCATTTCTAATATTTTACCTTTACCTATCCGCAGTAACTCAAAACCGTCAATAATTTTACTGGGCTTGACGAAACCATCAACGGTTTGGCACTTAAATTGCTTTCGGTTGTTGTAATTGTCAACTTTTTTCTGAGATAGCCTCAAACCGTCGACAGTTTGGACCTGTGCCAAACCAACTCCTTTTCTTTCCTTTATTATTTCATAAATTACTACTTTCTAGGTCTCTACATCCTTCCCTCCTTATAAAAATTTCTTCCTTGAAATTTGCTAATCGACACTTATACCAACAACCGAAAAACAAACCATCAAATCTTTATTAATTACCCTCACTTATGGCGGAGTAAATCCCGTGGTTACATAAACGATTCTGGGAGATTACATATAACCAAAACAAAACTCTCCAAAACCCACTCAAAACATAAACTATTACATAACCTACATAAAACTTACATACACACCACGAGTCCTTACCTGAAACATTACTTTTCCAGCTAATGTTGGGCCCCATCAAATAGATGTGGGTACTTCTGATGCATTTCCTCCTTTAGCTCCCACGAGACTTCCTCAACTGCATGGTTTCTCCAAAGAACTTTTACCAGTGGGATTTTCTTAGTGTGTAGCTCCTGTTCTTTATGATCTGAGATCTGAACTAGCACTTCTTCATACGATAAAGTATCTTTGAGTTCTAGTGCCTCATAACTTATAATATGTGATGGATCTGGGACATATTTCTTCAACATAGATATATGAAATATGTCATGGATTTTGGATAACACTGGGGGTAACGCTAACCTGTCGGCAACTGGACCGATTCTTTCCAGTATGTCAAACGGTCCAGTGTACCTAGGGCTAAGCTTACCCTTCTTCCCAAATCTTATTACTCCTTTCATTGGTGTAATTTTCAAAAACACATTATCTCCTACACCAAATTCTAGCGCTCGTTGGTGAGTGTCTGCGTAGCTTTTCTGTCGATTTTAAATGATTTTGATTCTATCTCTGATGAGTCTAACTTTATTATAAGTCTGCTATACTAACTCTAGCCCTATAACCTGTCTTTCACTCACTTTATCCTAGTATAGTGGAGTTTGGCACGTCCAACCATATAGTGCTTCACATGGTGCCATTTCAATACTCGTTTGATAGCTATTGTTATAAGAAAATTCCACTAGTGGTAGATACTGAATCTAGCTGCTTCCAAAATCTAACACACAGGCTCGCAGCATATCTTCCAGTATATAAATGGTCCTTTCTATCTGTCCATCGGTCTGAGGATGAAAGGTCATGCTAAAAGTCAATTGGGAATCTAAAGCTCTCTGTAAGCTTTTCCAAAACTGAGACCTAAATCGTGGGTCCTGGTTAGAAACGATGGACAATGGCATGCCATGCAATCTGACTATTTCCTGTATATATAGCTCTGCTAATCTACCCGGAGGGTAGTTAACTCTGACGGGAAGAAAATGGGCGGTCTTCATCAATCGATCCACAACAACCAATATGCCATTTTGCCCCTACTGTGCTGGTGGCTATCTTGCGACAAAGTCCATGGAGAAATGCTCCCACTTCCATTCCGGAATATGAAGTGGTTGCAATGATCCTGCTGGCCTCTAGTGCTCAGCCTTTATCTGTTGGCAGGTCAAACACTGTTCTACATATCAAGCTATTTCTCTTTTCATATTACTCCACCAGAAGGATTCTTGCAAATTTCTGTACATTTTCATACTTCCTAGGTGTACCGTATATAGAGAACGGTGCGCTTCTTCCAAAATGGTATTTTTAATTTTAGCGTTGTTAGGTACTCATCACCTACTACAAAACCTTAGAGCTCCATCATCTAAAATATTAAAATCGGCTCCCTATCCACTCTACACTCTATCTCTGATCTTTACTAATTCTGCATCTTGCATCTGTGCAATATTAATTCTCTTTAGTAGAGTCGGCTGAAGTACCAGATTAGCAATAAAGGCTTGGTGATCTCCCTCTACCAGCTCCACACCAAGTCTTTCCAAGTCCATTCTGACCTGATGTTTGGTAACTATGCACTTCTTGACTTTCAGCTCAAGGCATCAACTACCACGTTAGCCTTTCCTAGGTGGTAACTGATGGTGCAGTTGTAATCTTTTATCAATTCCAGCCATCTCCTATACCTTATATTTAACTCCTTTTGTGTGAAGAAATATTTCAAACTTTTATGATTTGTAAATATTTCACACTTCCCCCGTATACAGATATTGCCTCCAAATTTTTAGTGCATACACCACTGCAACCAACTCCAAATCATGCGTTGGGTGGTTCTTTTCATATTCTTTAAGTTGCCAAGAAGCGTATTCAATAACCTTTCCCTACTGCATCAAGCCACACCCGAGTCCCTTCTGAGACGCGTCACTATATATCACAAATCCACCATCTCCTGATGGAATAGACAAAATCGGTGCAGTAACGAGTCGCTGCTTCAATTCCTAGAAACTTTGCTCACAATCATCGGTCCACTCAAACTTCACATTTTTCCTCGTCAACTGTGTCAGAGAACCCTATAGTCTGGAAAAAACCTCCACAAACTGCCGGTAGTATCCTACATGACCTAAGAAACTCCTGATTTCCTGTACATTACTCGGTCTTTCCCAATTCACTACCATCTCTATCTTGCTCTGATCTACCGAAATGCCACCATCCTCGGAGATCACATGTCTGAGGAATATAACTTCCTTCAATCAGAATTCACATTTCTTGAATTTAGCATACAACTTCCTTTCTCTCAATATCCGAAGAACTATCTTTAAATGTATCTCATGCTCCTCGAGGCTCTTTGAATGGACCAGAATATCATCGATAACAACCACTAAAAATTGGTCTAGATACTCATGGAAAGCCCTATTCATCAGGTCCATGAATACAATAGGAGCATTCGTTAGCCTGAATGGCATAACCAAAAATTCATAGTGGCCATACCGAGTTCGGAACACTGTCTTGGAAACATCCTCTACTTTGACTATCACTTGATGGTACCCAGAGCAAAGATCAATCTTAGAATAAACTCATATTCCTTGGAGCTGATCGAAAAAATCATCAATATAGGGAAGAGGATACTAATTCTTAACCGCCATTTTATTTATCTCTCTTTAGTCGATACACATCTTCATCGTCCTATCTTTTTCATTTACAAATAGAACTAGTGCTCCCCAGGGTGACACACTAAGCCTAATAAACCCCTTATTCAGTAATTTCTATAATTGTTCTTTTAACTCTCTCAATTCTATTAGAGACATTCTATAAGGAACTTTAGATATCGGCGCCGTCCCTGGAAGTACATCAATGACAAATTCAATCTCACGGTCGGAAGGCAATCCCGGTAAATCTTTTGGGAAGACATATGAAAACTCTCTTACTACTGGAATATCTACAAGTTTTAATTCTCCCCCTGGAATTTCCTTTACACAAGCTAAATACTCCTAGAACCCATCAAGCAATAGCCTCTTCGCTTGAATAGCTGATAATAATTGTGGTGAGGAGTGCACACACAACCCCACAAATCTGTACTTTTGCTCCCCAGGAGGTTTGAATGCCACTTCTTTCTTTTGACAGTCAATGTTGGCATAGTTGGCGGCTAGCCAGTCCATTCCCAAAATCATATCGAATCCATGCATGTCAAATACCACAAGATTGGCTAGTAGCATTTTTCCCTGAATATCCACTAGACAATCCTTAAGAACCTTTCTACATATCACTATTGATCCGTCAATGTGGCTACTAATAGTTCGGTGTCTAACATTTGAGTTTGTATCCCACATAACCTAACGTACCTAGAGACACAAAAGAATGTGTGGCCTTTGAATCAAACAAAACAGCAAGTTTATTTGAAAACATAGAAATGATAAATGTCACTAAGTTGCCGGCCACCTCTACATCTCCTAGTGTCAATGCATAAACTCACGCGGGGGCATTGTTCCTCTGCTGGTTGCCTCAAGGTGCTTGATATTTTTCCCGATAATGATTAAAAATGGGTGCATTGTTCAACTGCCCATGACATAACCATGCAATGTGTCTGGGTCTACTGTACCGATAACACACATTCTCTTAAAATCGGCATTTCCCTACGTGCCTTCGACCAGTGGATTTATTATGGTGAACCTCCATAATAATTGCTTCATTTTGAACAACGAATTTAAGGAAATATGGAAAAAAAAAAAAAAAACTCACAAAGACTAAAGTATCCTAAGCTTCCATTATACTGTATCACCTCAATAAGGATTTTGGGAATCCCAAGTACGAAAACATAACCGCAAGGCAAAGCAACATTCCTACATACAGTAATATAGGATCAATATCCAACAACTTTAATTCTCAATTACAACCCCTTTAAAACTAATGTATACGGGCCTTCATAGACTTATGCTTGAAAGATGAGGAAACTAAATTAAGAAACCTAATTAAGCAAAAATATCAATTCTCTAAAGAACCTAGAATCTTGCTTTCCTAAGCAATAGTATCCTAGAATCTTGAAGATATGACCACAATAAGATCACCATAAATGAACTTGAAGGAGACCATAACTATTTTTTCTTCCTCAAGTAACTCTTCTCACTAGCTGATCTCTTTGTTAATGAACTAAAAGGAAGACTTTTCTTCTAACTAACAATGCTTCAGCATAAAGAACGATACCCATTCAAAACAACTAAAATTTCCCCATTGCCCCGAATCTAGCATATTAGGCATAGTGCACATTGTACAATGTGTTACAAATGATCTTTACTCTGTATAAAAGGCAATTTTTAAGGTTAAAAGCTTATTTTTTGTTCGAAAATTCATATTAAATTTAAAATAAATATAATATAAAATTATATTAAAATTTGTCTAAATTTATTAAACCTAATTTAAGTTTTAAAATTTATGTTTCCAAAAGTAGCATAATTATAGTTACACTGGCTAACATCTTTTTAGCATCCTTCCATACTAGTGTTTCACCTATACATTTTCAAAATAGGATTATTGTAGACCCTTTTCCTATATTTGGAAGAGGTTTAAGATTTGAATTTGTATAGATTTGGACAAAATATAATATAAAATGGTATTAAATTTTGTCCAAGTCAACCTAAATGTAAATTCAAGACCTAAAATTCACTTCCAAATTCAATATTTGTCTAACTTTTCGCCTTTCACTCCTTTAAATGGGATTTTATTTTCATTCCAACCTCGGAAGGACTGTTTTCAAATTAAGCCATTACTACACTTGTCTTCTCCAAACCCACAATCGCCTACAACTCTTGCAAGAACCTCTGCTATTCAATTGTAAAGTCAACTCTATAAGTTTACCATTCTAATTTTCTTTAGTCCCCACCCAAATATTTATCTCACCAACTTTTGTAATGAGTGTTTTTCTTCAATTTTCAAAAACAAAGGCAAGCACTCACAAACTCATTTAGCCACCAAATAAGGGAATCCAAATCCATCAGCTGCACACCTGGGTTTTTCCTCCAAGCAAAAAAACGCCCTACCCAAACTTTTCTACTTGCAAATTAAAGGATTTTTTTTCAATTTGGCACTATTTTGTGGGAGTTTTGCTTCCATATCTATATATATATATATATATATATATATATATATATATATATATTTGTGTTTGTTTATTTGAATTCCAATTTCATATGTTAAAAAGTTTTGATAATTTCCCAAAACTAAATTTTTGTCCTTAGATCATCAACTTAACATACTAGATTATCTTGTTAAACAGATGCAAATAGTGTAACTTCCAAGTTTGAGATGACTGACCAGACTGATCATGGGATGAGTCTTAAGACACCTTATGCATCGTAGTCTCTTTTACATGTTAATATTCCCTTGGGTGTTGGATGTATTTCTATGTGTTAGTAATGTGATTTCTTATTGCAGGATCTTATCACACTCACCTGGATTAGTTATTATCCATATTATTTTGATGTATGGGTCCCACTTAAATTAAATCTACCTCATTATTTTATTTTATTTTATTTTTTTCTTTCTAGGTTCTTGTTTTTTTTTTTTAAACAAATTTAAAAGATCCTCAATCTTTGAAATTCTAAAATCATTGGATACTTGACTCATGGGCTACTTGAAAAGTATCTTCCATTCATCTTTTGATTGAACAAAATTTAGATTTACTTAATATTTTTTTTATTGCAGACCAGAATTAAATTTTGACCCTATACTCTCCTTAGAAAGTGATCTAAAACTTATGATAAACTCATGAGAATATGGAAAGATTGAATATTTGCTTTAAGTGCAAGGAAAACATGAAAGAACAACATGCACAAGAGAACTATAACTTTTCATAGAACCTTAGGATAACTAGTTTTCCCTAAGAACTTCACCATTAAAGAACCCCTAGGATTTCTAAGCATTTGAACCCTAAGGTAACCTCCAAAATTCTTTCAGTTGCTCCTAGATCCACACACATTAAACCATAAAAGAATTATAGAGAACAAAGAGTAAATTCTAATGTGTGCACCTTCCAAAATACACAAAATTCTAATTAAAATATTCTAGTGTTGTGAATGGTGGCTCATTTCTTGAACGAACTAATTTACACAAGGAAAAGAACATAATGCAGCATTATGGGAGAAAAACCGTCGATGGTTCGCCGTGGCTTTTCTGAAACTATCAACTATTTTAGGAAATCCCAGGAAACCTTCGATGGACTTCTGCTTTCAGGCTGCAAGAGAAAATCCAAAATTCTAATTTGCTTGTTGTATTTTATTCCGCTATGCAACCTATATCCAATCAATCTTATAACACCTAGCCTACCCATTCCTACCCTTATCATAATCCATACCTATACTCTGGTAAAAATCATTCCTAGAGTCTACAGAATCTATATCCTACGCTTTGATACCAACAGTGATATCCTGAAATTTTCTGCTATGATACAAACTGTAGTAACCCAAAAATTTTACATAGCGGAAGACCTAAAATTTATTTACTAGAGTACTAAAAACCTTTTATTACAACAATATCTCCAATGTCAAATATTATCATTTGTAAAATTATAAAACATTAACAATACAACTAATCTAAGATTGATTCTAAATAACTCTTACTATCCCACCCACGCTTTTGCTACGTTACTCTGATTTCGGCTAGGTTACTTAGGATATTTGAAATGTATGAAAATAATTGGGTGAGACACCTCTCAGTAAGTATGGACTAAATTATGATCAGTGTGTGGCTAAAATGAGTTGTAGTATAAAAATTATGATACCCCGTGGATAAAAGGCTTAAAGGATTAGATGTTACTACCCATATTAACAAGGTGCATCTTTCTTTTCGAGAGCCCTTCTCATAAGAACTCCACGGTTAAACATGCTTGGCTTGGAGTAATCTTGGGATGGGTGACCTTTTGAGAAGTTTTCTCAGGAAGTGTGTGAGTGAGGATAAAACATACTAAAAAGGACACGTGTTAGTCTTTGGAGTCAGTCATCAGTTCGATAAGACCCTTAGCTCCCTAGTGGTCTGGTCCAGGTGGAGGAGAAGAGATGCATGTCTTCCTAGCAGACCTAGGATAGGACGTTACAAAATGGTATCAGAGCCATTATCCAGCCAGAAGTATGATGAGATTCACATTGTTTGAGTTTGAAAATATGGGTTCGCAACGAGGACATTGCATTCTATAAGTGGGGGAGAATGTGATACCTCGTGGATAAAAGGCTTAGAGGATTAGATGTTACTACCCATATCAACAAGGTGCACCTTTCTTTTTGGGAGCCCTTACCATAAGAACTCCATGGTTAAATGTGCTTGGCTTGGAGTAATCTTGGAATGGGTGACCTTCTAGGAAGTTTTCCCAGGAAGTGTATGAGTGAGGACAAAACATACTGAAAAGGACATGTGTTGGTCTATGGGGTTAGTCATCAGTTCGATAAGACCCCCAGCTCCCTAGTGGTCTGGTCCAGGTGGAGAAGAAGAGATGCAGGTCTCCCCAGCAGACCCAGGATGGGGTGTTACAAAAATACATTCAATAATTTTGTTTCAATAAAAATTACATTTGTAAGTATTTAATTTAATAATTTAACTCTTAAACTCGCGTTTGTAAAATAGTGGACCACATATAAACAAATATACATAATTTCCTTCAAATCATAATTTAAACCTATCATATGATCATAATCACATAAATATACAAATGTGTATAAAAAACTCCTTTTTGGCCATGTCATGTTTAACCCCCATGATCAGGTTGTGCAGTCCAATGACTAGACTTAGCTAGTTGGCTATCAACCAACTAGACTAAATCAAAGTTTATGTCTGTAAGATCAGTTTTCTTGTCACATCCTCATACTCATTCTCATACTCAGGCCAAACTGACTATCCACCACCAACACTTCCACAACAATGTAGCTGCACTAATATTCATTTGTAACTATGACCATCAGGATTTTTAAAACATATAATACAATTTATACAATTAAATTGTACAATAATCTGAATATTTCCCCAACATCAAATTTATAGTCAAATCGCATAAATATTTTCAAATAATCACATATTAAGCATGATACCACAAAAATCCCAAATTTTCTCAATTATACGATAATATAAAATAAACTCATGCCACACGATTTGTCTAATACTCATAATTTTAACAAATTACCAGAGAAAATGTATAATAATCCACCTATTTAATTCAATACCAATATAATCAGAAAACCCAATATAATCAAATCCACGTGATTTAATCTAACTAAAGCATATATTTAAATAACATAAATATAATTAAGATCACGTACTCAAATTTAATCTGGAATATTTTAAAATAAACCTGACATAATCTAGTCCACTTACCCTAACCCTGGAGTTGTGCCTATTGTGTGTGAATGATGAAACTTCTCTAGTTAAATCGTTGAGGAATGGAGTTAGGACCTGGAAATGATGTTCGTTTGTCAATTTGGCTGAGAAATAGTGGAGAAATTAAAGAGAGAGAGAGAGAGAGAGAGAGAGAGAGAGAGAGAGAGAGAGAGAGAGAGAGAGAGAGAGAGTTCACGACCAAAAGGAGTTATAGAAAATTCATTACACAAGTCTTCATGAGTTGCTCCAAATATAATATCATCAACATAAATTTGTACTATAAGCATATCGTTATTTTTGGTTTTTAAAAATAAAGTGCTATCTATCTTTCCTCTTGAAAAATTGTTTTGGAGTAGGAATTTGCTTAGTCTATCGTACCAAGCTCTAGGAGCTTGTTTCAATCCATATAAGGCTTTAGTTAGCTTGAATACGTGATTTGGGTTTTTAGAGTCTTCAAAACCTGGAGGTTGTTTAATATAAACTTCTTCTTTTATATAACCATTTAGGAATGCACTTTTTACATCCATTTGGTATAGTTTGAAGTCTTTATTGGCTGCATATGCAAGAAGCATTCTTATAGCTTCCATTCTTGCTACGGGAGTAAAGGTCTCTTCGTAATCGATACCTTCTTCTTGATTATAGCCTTGTGCTTCTAGCCTAACTTTATTTCTTACAACTATCCATGTTTCATCTTTTTTATTTCTAAACACCCATTTAGTATCTATGATTGACTTATCTTTGGGTTTAGGTATGAGTTCCAATACTTGAATCTTTTCAAATTGATTTAGTTCCTCCTACATAGCTATGATCCATGAATCATCTTTTAAGGCTTCTTCTATATTCTTTGGTTCATCTTGGGATAAGAAGGCATAATGGTTACAAATATTGTTTAATGAGGCTCTAGTGGTTATTCCTTTTGATGGTTTACTAAGAATTTGATCTTTTGGGTGACTTTTAGCATATCTCCATTCTTTAGGTAGTTCTAGATTTTCTATGATGTTTTCATTTGAAGCTTTGTTATTGTTTTCTTCTTTTATTTCAATATCTTCTTCTTTTTGTGTGATATCTTCTTTTTCATCAATCTTAACTTTATTGTCATAATTATTTGATTTATCAAACGTTATGTGTATTGATTCTATAATAGTAAGAATCCTTTTGTTGTAAACCCTATAAGCTTTACTATTTGTAGAGTAACCTAAGAAGATACCCTCATCATATTTTACATCAAACTTTCCTAAAGCATCTTTAGTATTAAGAATAAAACATTTACACCCAAATATATGAAAGTAGGAGATATTAGGTTTTCTACCTTTCCAAAATTCATACGGTGTTTTGTCTATACTTGATCTTATGGATACTCTATTTATAATGTAATAAGCTGTATTCATAACTTCTGCCCAAAAGTATTTAGGTAGATTATTTTTGTTTAACATGGTTCTTGCCATTTCTTGGAGAGTTCTATTTTTTCTTTCTACAACTCCATTTTGTTGTGGAGTTCTAGGTGCTGAAAAATTATGGTTTATTCCATGTCCATTGCAGAATTTATCAACATCTTTGTTTTTAAACTCCCTACCTTGATCGCTTCTAAAATTTGTTACATTATAGCTTTTTTCATTTTGTAATTTCTTACAAAATGTGATTAGCATGTCACAGGTTTCATCTTTGTTTACTAAAAATAACACCCAAGTATATCGTGAGTAGTCATCTACTATTACAAAAGCATACTATTTACCTCCTAAGCTTAAGGTTCCAGTTGGACCAAATAAGTCTAGATGCAGAAGTTCTAGGGGTCTTTTAGTAGATATGTATTTTTTCTTTTTGAAACTTGTTTTGACTTACTTTCCCTTTTGGCATGCATCACACATCTTGTCTTTTATGAATTTAGTATTTGGTAATCCTTTTACAAGATTTTTATTAGATAATTTGGATAAAAGGTCCATGCTAGCATGTCCTAATTTCCTATGCCATAGCCAACTTATATCATTCATTGAAGCCAAACAAGTTACATTTTGATTTACTAAATTCTCAAGCTTTATACACTAAACATTATTTATCCTATGGGCTATAAACAAGGTTTCATTGTTCTTAGGATTTTGGATAACACATTTTTCTTTCTTAAAAGTTATTTCGAACCCTTTGTCACTTAATTGGCTAATTCTTAAAAGATTGTGTTTTAATCCTTCTACTAATTGCACATTATCAATAGTAAGAGAAGGTTATTCACCTATTCTTCCAATGCCAATAATTTTACCTTTGGTATTGTCGCCGAAGGTGATGTACCTCCCCATCCTTTTGTTTCAATGTTGTGAACTTGGTCCTATCACCGGTCATGTGTCTTGAACATCCGCTGTCCAAGTACCATTTATCCGTTGACTGTAGTCCTAAAGCATACATACAATGAGGGATTCATTGTGTTAGTCTTTGGAACCTAAATTCTTTTAACTTTCTTTGTATTATTTTTAGTTCCATTATTGACTTTCCATTCTCCTTGAACTTTAACATACTTTCTTTTTAGTGGCCAACTGAACATTACATGACCTTTAGTCTTACACATGTAGCAAGTGGTGTGTTCATGTTTGTTGTTTGAAGAAGTACTAGCATAGTGCTTGGCTTCTTTGACAAAGTATCCCATGTATAATTTTTTACTCTTTTAATTTGTTTTACCAGTATAACCTTTACCTTCTTTATTTCCATGTAGTCTTTGTTGTCCTATCATTTTTTCAAAATTTTCTTTTCCTTTGATGAAGTTATATATAATTTTCTCCTTGTCCTCTACTAATTTCTTAAGTTCATTTATCTCTAAGTTCTTTTTATTCAAATCATCTACATGAGTTTTGCCTAACTCTTGAGTTATTTCATTTACTTTCTCTTCTAATTTTTCAATACAAGAGTCCTTTTCTTTTTCAATAGTTTTGAAGGATTCAAGTTGCTTCATTAATTCTTTATTTTGATCTTTCAGAGTTATATTTCTCTTAGAAATTTTTATGAATCCTTTATGTAAGGAGAACAACTTAGCTTGCAATTCCTTATAGGAAGACATACTATCACAAGACTCATTGTAAGATTCTGTTGAAGAGTAGTAGGAATTTACCTCTTTGTTATTCGCCATGAAGCATATGTTTACCATCTCTTGTCCACTTGATTCATTTTCCATCTCAATGGAGCTTGAATCATCCCACGTGGCCTTCATAGCTTCCTTCTTTTTCTTCTTTTCTTCCTTGAGCAACAGGCAGTCTGACTTGATATGCCCTGGTTTCTTGTAGTGATAGCATATGGGAGGTTCATTCTTACCTTTATTTTCTTTTCTATTTGTCTCTCCTTTTTCAAATTTCTTTTTGTTTAATTTTCTAGGAAACCTTTTATTTTTCCTATAGAACTTGCCCAATCTCTTAGTAATGAATTCTAATTTATCCTGATCTAAGTCGCTTGATTCACTTTCCTCTTCACTTGAGCTGTTACTAGAGACTTTTAACGCAATGAATCTTTTATGTTTGGGTTCAGGATTCCTTTCCTTTAAAGCCATTTCATAAGTAAGTAGTGAACCAATGAGTTCATTTAGAGAGGTGTTCTTAAGGTTTCTACCTTCCGTGATAGCTGTAGCCTTTGGTTCCTATATGGAGGGAAGGCCTCTTAGAATTTTTTTAATAATTTCCTAGGTAGTATAAGTTTTTCCTAAGGCACTTAAGGAATTGATTATGTAGGTAAATCTGGTGTACATACTTGATATTGTTTCATCTGAATTCATTTTGAATGTTTCATATTCGCTTGTTAACATATCTATCGTATTGTCCCAAACATCTATTGTTCCTTCATATGTCACTTCTAATTTGTCCTATATTTCTTTAGCCGTCTTGTAGGCCATGACCCTATTGAATTCGTTAGCATCTAAAGCACAATATAGAGCATTTATAGCGCTTGAATTGATTTGAAGCATTTTATAATCTAAATCAGTCATATCCTTTTTCTCTTTTGGAATTTGTTTTCCATCTACTATCTTAGTGGGAATAAGGTCTCCATCCATAACTACTTCCTATGCTTTCCAATCCATGTGTTGGAGATAGATTTGCATTCTCTTTTTCCAAAACATATAATTATGTCCACAAAAGATTGGTGGACGGGTTGAGGATTGGCCCTCACCGAAGGGTGCTACTGTAGTGACCTGAAGAATAATAGTATTTTAATAATAAAGAGGGAGGAAAATGGAAACAAGAACAGAAGAAGGCAGTAGACTTCGTCGACGAATATAGGGGATTCATTGACGAGGGTACAGCAGGACCTCGTCGACGAGGGCGAGCTTTGTCGATGAGAAAATACCGAGAGGAGAATTTGGGCTACTCTGAATTTTGTTGACGAAGGGTAAGGTTCGTCGACAAGATGACGTGGCTCGTCGATGAATCCAGCAGTATAAATAGCCCTAAACTGATTTTTAATCGTAGAAATTTGCCGTAAACCCCCTCTCTCTCTCTACCCCTACGGCTCTTCCCTCTTCTTCCTTCGATTTCGGCCCTGTCAATCACCGGATTGATGATATAAGGCCACCACGACGCTCCTGGAGGAGTTCTCTGCAAGTCTGCTAGAGCGGATCATTGGTGAAACAAAGTTGGAATTCATCCCAAATCCAAGGTAAGGTCTTTTATTCAGCTTTTGGCTTTTTGGTAGTTGTAAGAAATGATATAGGCCAAGAAATATTGATATTCTATTCTGGAAAATGTGGTTTTCAGGGTATTGAGTGTAGAACCCTGTGGGTGCTGGGCCCGTTATAGTAAGGGATCTTTAGCAGGAAACAAGTAAGGGAAATATGCTATGCTAGTTAGTTCTAAAATGATTTCCAGTATAAAATGTATATTTTTGTCGGTTTATGATTCACAGAAGGACATTATACTGATTATTAATTATGAATACTATATATTAAATCACTGTGTGGCTTGTGAATATAAATACAGTACACAAGTATGTTTTATAGTATTTTCAGGGTATGTTATACAGAATATACAACCAGTGGATATGTTTTAAAGTAATTACAGAATACCATGATTATGTAGTTTCCAGTACCATGATTATACAGTTATCAGTACCATGACTTACAAATTATAGTTCAGTTTAGAAATACAGATGATACAATTACAGTTCATTACAGTTTATTTCATTGTCATGGTTTATACAGTTATTTCAGAATTATGGTAAATCAGATAATTCTATATAGAGATGTATAATATAGTATCAGACCCTGTTGGACCATACAATTACAGAACACGGTATCGTAGCTACAGATATTTCAGTTCAGAGTGCAATCACCTATTTAGATAATATGTGGTAGTAGGTCGATTGTGCCCATATGTGGACAGGCTCCCCATCAGATATAGGTTGAGGAGTGGCCGATCTGACTGAGGGAGTATAGTGGTTTTCCTTGGTTGGCCAGTTAGGGTAGATCCCGCCTACAGGCCGCATAACCCTGTCATGAGGGGTTAAATCATGACACACAGTTATCCATAGGGAAGTTTTCAGTTATTATAATGTATATATAGATTTACAGAGACAAATAATATAATTATGTACATTAGAAGTATTTTAAATAGTACCCTAAAATACTGATATATTAATTAACATGAAAATGGTGGTGGTTTCTATTACTTGTATTGTATTTGCAGATCCAGTTATACATGATTTTATAGAAATAGATTTTCATAATATTATAACTCATCTGCCACACACTAGCAATATCATATTTTGTCTTACTGAGCGTTGGCTCATCCCAATTACTTTAACATTTTTCAGGTGATTTAGGTAAGCAAGCAGACCAGGTTCATAGATAGAGGGGCCACAGTACTGCCCTATCAGTAGAGAGTGAGTATATTTTTGGGAGTATTATTGTATAGCCCTCACCAGTTGAGGATGTTTGGGGAACAGTCATATATGTATATTTTGGGAAACCTGTTAGCACTTTGGTATTGTATATAACTATGTATGGATATGTTTATTTGATTTATGCTTCTTACTGCTTAGGTTGATGATTGAGTTTAATCTAGTATGGTATCAGAGCATGTTAAATGTCATAGTATAAAAAAAAACCCATTTAAATAGCAAGTCGTTACAGCTACTCCTATACTTTCCATTTGATCTTTTTATAGTTTCTTGTTAGGAATTACTATAACTAGGCTCTTATACCAATTGAGATTGGAATCGTTTCCCAAGAGGGGGGGGGGTGAATTGGGATTTAAAAACTTTATTCCCCTTTTTCTTAGTTCTTTTGAGTTATAACAATAACCAAAACTTAAACACAAAAAATCAAAAATTATCACAATCAAAACAATGTAATCAATCACTCAATCCTTGTAACAATAGCCCAGTATCAATTTGAAAATTTGCTGAACTTGTTATAAGCCTTGTATCACAATTATTCTTCTTCCTAATGTTCAACTTTTAAATAAACTTTCAGATTAATAAATCAAGGATGATCAACCAACGTAGTCCCTTTTGGTTTCCGCAATCAATACTGATCAATCCAAAACAAATTACCTTTCGGTCTATTTAACAACTAAACATTCTGAATTGAATTTTAAAGCAACCACACAGCTTATATCTTTTACTGAAAAATAAAGAGTAGGGAAGAGAAAGAAGAACACTAGGTTTTTACAAGGTTCAGCTTTAACACAGCCTACGTCCTCGCCCTTGGCAAAACCACCAAAGGATTCACTATCACCGTTCTTTTACCAGGCGAAACAATACCAATTACAACACTCCTTAGGTAAGGCTAGAGCCCACCTTCTCCAAACAATATCCCCTTGTTTGGTCCAACGATTCAGCACTCGAACTGTCAATTAATCTGTTACAAAGATATAAAACAAGGCGTACAAAAACTTGCTCCTCAAAGAGCTAATTAGTACAAATTGAAAAACTATGTACTTCAGTAAATTCAGAATGTGAATTTCGAAATGAAGCTCTAGAAATTTATCACCATAAGTATCTTTCAATGAATGAAAGAATCAACAATCAATGCACAAACTCAGTGAGAAACTCAACAATACTATAGAGATTTTTGTAAGTGATGAGAGCAATGGAGAACTTTCAGAATTTCAGTAAGCTTTGAGAGAGTATGATGGCTGAATTGATTTCTTGGTGTCTAAATTTATGAACCTTGAAGGTATTTATACATGAAGAAAGACTTCTTGCTTGTTCCCCAAGTTTACTTGGAGTAGGGTCCAAGTTGTAAATTAATTTGGACTTCAAATAATTTAAATTTCAAAAATATGCTCATTGAGAATTTTGAAAATTGCCGCAAGCCAAATGACTATGAAGTCACTAGCAGTCATCTGTCCATGCATAAGGTTCATACTTTTTTCAAATAGAAAGGTGGCAGTCGTCTATCCTTATGTTGGCAGTCGTCTGTCACTAGAATAATTCAGTTTTAAAACAACTTAGTAGGGTGGTAGTCGCCTATCCTCAGCTTGGTAGTCGTCTGTCACCAGAACAACTTAGTTTTAAAACAAACTCATAAGGGTGGCAGTTGTTTAGCAGAACACACATAGATGACTTACTTGTCATTGGCAGTCGACTATCAGCTGTTTGACAGTTGTCTGTTAGGCTTCTGTAATATGTTTAAACCCTTTCAAAAATATGCTAGTCATCTGTCAGCAAACTTATCTTCTTTTAAAGACATTTTTATCTCTCTCATTTTTGCTTAGTTATTCTTGGAGTATAAACGTGTTTAACATTGAAAAACATGTTCCAAGATTTTAAGACTTCAGATTTTTGAGTGTCTTTGCCTAATGAGCTTCAAATGAAAATTTCATATTTGAATCAACTTTGAAGTTCTTATAATGCTTGTTCTATAAACACATTTGACACATCTTTGCTTTGAGTCCTTTCAATGTTGCTTTTCAATCTCTCCGACTTCTATGAGCTTTCATTATGGATCCCTGGTATTCATATGTGACTTTTCTTGTTCCTTGATCCTCGTAAGCTTTCATGTGAAATTTGAGTAGATCATCTTTGTCTGAAATCATATCACTTGAAAATTCATTAAATAACTTTACTTTGTTATCATCAAAACCAAAAGTTTGTAAGCCTATCTAGGCCAACACTCCCCAATAAAAATATTGCAAACAAATAATCAAATGGGAGTTTCTAGAAATCCTAGCAATTACAAGCACTCTAGAAATGTTTTCATAATCTGAGAATATATCAAGGAGGTGAAGATTGGAGAGTATTTGGCCAAAGAGTGTATTTTGAAAAAAGAGAATTTTGGCTAATGTAAATTGTTAATTCTCTTCTAATCTTTGCAAATAAGCTTCTATTTATAGGCAGGGGTAAAATTTTAACCGTTTGGGATATGTTGGGAACAATTAAGAAAGTCCCAAATAGTTAAAACATCATTAGCCTAATTTAACCTATTTTTACCACGGTTAAAATTATTTTAACCCGCCGAGGTTCAGGTGGCTGAACCGAGGTTCGGTTTCCCGAACAGACACAGTAATAAAAGTAATTTAAATGCATTCAGTTGCTCGTCTCATGGCTCGGCAGCCCTAATCAAAGTCAGTAGCATTGCTTCGTAACTTCGGGTGCCTGGTCCTATATTCGGTGGCCTAAACTCGTGTGTTCAATCGCCTGGGGCTCTTTTTGAACTAAACTATTTGGTAGCCCGAGTTGGTGGAATGTCCCTTTCGAAGGGTTCGGGCGCCCGTGGAAGATATGCACATTATTGGTCGGTCGCCCAAGAGCCCAAGTCAACTATTGACTCTTCAATAGTTTGGGCGCCCAAGGAGTTTTGAACTCCAAGGGTTCGGTCGTCCGAGCCCTCTCAAATTCCTGATCCTCTCAAATTCCTGATATTTGTTCAATTTAAAGCACAGACTTAACACTCCTTTATATTATATGATATGTGTGTAAGTGTTGAGACCTAGAGTTTTTCTATGGTCTTATTGAGTTTACCATATATCCAATATGCATGATGTGTAGGTGAGATAAATACAAATCACATCCTAGGTTACTATTACAGACCCATATTACAATCATTGAATTTTCAATTACAAATTAAAGTCTTCAGGGTCTTCTAGTTGCTTCAAGTTTCATTCCTTGGGATATTCATTTAAGCATGTACAAACACTTGACAATCATCAAATACTTGAGTATTTGTCATTATCAAAACCGGGTGCGACATATAAGGTCAACACTTTGTTAGTGTTTCTATCCAAAATCCGAAAACCTTTATTGATAGGACTATAGCCTAAGAAAACACAAGGAAATGAATGAGGAGATAATTTATGAGGCATATAGTCATGCAAAAAAGGAAAGCAAAGGCACTAAAAGTGCAAAGTGACGAGTAAGAAGGAGCTTTACCATATAAAATCACATAAGGGGTTTTCCCTGCAAGAATCGGTGATGGGAGGTGGTTGATGAGATAACAAACCGTTAAGAAGGACTCCACCCAAAGATGTAATGAAACATTAGAATGAAACATGAGGGTGAGACTAGTTTTAGTGATATGTCGATGTTTTCTCTCAGCAATACCATTTTAACTAGGAGTGTGAGGACAAACAATACGTTGAACTATACCACACTCTTGAAGAAAAGAGGTAAATCGGTTATTGGTAAACTCCATGCCACCATCACATTGGAAGGATTTAATGTTTCTGTCAAATTGAGTAGTCACATACTTACAAAAACAGACAAAAATATCGAAGAAATCTAACATAAGCTTTAAAGGAAAATCCCAACTAAAGTAAGAAAAGTCATCAATAAATACACAATAATATCTATATCCGGATGGAGAAGTGATGGGTGAAGCATCCCATAAATTGCAATGTATTCTTTCAAATAATGAGGAGCAACATTGATCTAAATTGGAGAAAGGTAAACGACGATTTTTTCCCAATTGGCAACCAAAACAAGGTGCAAAATCAAACTTGCTTTTATTATAAATTGTAATATCTCCATGCTTATTTAAAAAAGAAACAATGCAAGAAGAAGGATGTCCCAATCGGGCATGCCAAATATCAGATGTAGCATGAGAAGTAGATAAAAAATTTGCATGGGCACAATCAAGAATGTAGAGCACTTTCTCACATCGATTGACTCCCACCACCGCTCTTGTTGCTAGATTCTATATAGTAAAGCCAGTAGAAGAAAAAGTTACTGAGCAGTTGTTCTCATGGGTAAGCTTATTGATAGACAAAAGATTTTTAGTAATGCTAGGAACAAGGAGAACATCAGATAATGATAATGATTTGGGAGCAACAATGGATGAGATGGAGCCAATTTGAGAGATAGGCAATGAGTTACCATTACCAACAAACATCGATTGATTACATTGTAAGGGACCAAATTATCAAGAGACGCAACATCAGTTTTCATATGCGAAGTTACTCCTGTATCTGTGTATTCAAAATTAGTGGGATTAACAAGAGAGGTGGTAAAGAAAGCTTCAATTAAGCCACCAGCCTTGGCCTTTTTTAATAATTTTCCAAGTTTATAACACTTTTTGGCAATGTGATTTTCTTTATCGCACCACTAACAAGAAACAATAGACCCTTTAGTGGAATTGGCTGAACCTTGTGCAGAATTTTCCTCTTTGTTGTGATCGGTAGAGTTGGCAGAAGAACAATGTTGTGCAATGAAAGCCGACTGCTAAAAGGAATCACTAGGAATGGACCAAGAGAAAAGATCATGTCTCAGAGCTTTGGGAACCAAATTGGTGAAGGAAGGCAGTGGCATCTGAGACAACATAGATGTCAAAAAAAATTTGAAATCTAATCCAAGGCCATGAAGAAACCAATGTACCTTATCAGTGTCATCAACGAGTTTTCCAATAGCACTAAGTTGATCACATAAAGAGCAAAAAGAACGAGCATATTCAGCCACACTGTGAGAGTCACATTACATTAATTGAAGTTTGTCTTTCAATTGAATTTCTTTTGTCTTGGAACTGTGAGAAAATGATACTTCAAGAGTCAACTAAGCATCATGAGCTGTTGAGGAATTAACAACCTCAACCATACATTCCTCTGTAAGACAAGCGTAAATGAGGTTGAGCAACATCCTGTCTTGCATATGCCATTTCTTGTAAGTTGGATTAGGAACTTGATTGGAACCCTCTTGAACCAGGGTTGTGGGTACAGGTGAAGACCCGTCCAAGAAGCCCATGAGATCTTGACTTTCAAGCAATGAAACGAATTGGCTATGCCACAAGAGGTAATTAGTAGAAGTGAGTTTGATGGTCACCATGTGAACCATCGTATTAAGCGGTAGTTGATTGGAGCTTGAATCGTTCATGGAAAAAAAATTTAAGGTATTAACCAAAAGTGACTTTGATACCATGAGAAGGTAATGCCTCAAGTTTAACTGCTGTGAGGATCTTCATATTTATAAAACTATTTACAGTTGTATATGTTAATGTTGCTCTATGTTAACGTTACAACTAAATAACAAATTTACTATTCAAAATTTAAAAAACTACTATACAAGTGAAGAATCCTCCTGATTGTTCTGGATTCTCCTTTACCGGATTCTCCTATAATAAAATATATGAAATGTAATTTTAGTCGGAGAAAGATCTGTTGGCCTCACAAGGCTTAGAATCTTGTTTTGATGATAACAAAACAAAGAAACTTAACATATTTGGTTAAGTGATGATTCAAAACTCAAGTGTTCAAGAACAAGTGCTTGACAAAGTATTTTGAAAGCTCGAAATCAAAGATAGAAGATCTTATGAAGCTAAACGACTACTGAAGCATGAAATCAAGACAAACATAAAGAAAGGAAGCAATGCATGAAGACTTGGTGATTAGAAGTCTTAAGAATTAAGTCTCATGTAAGTACTTCAAATGATTTCAATATGGATACATGAAGCTCTTAGGTTAATTACTTGGACGTAGATACCTTTTAAAATACTTGTAAAATATTTTTTTTTAAGGTCAAAAGTTATTTAAAAAAGGTTTAAAATATTTTTGGAATGAAAAGCACCAAAACATGATTCTCCAAACTCCATTCTTTTTTCTATATCTGCATTGATGTACAATTTTCTCTATCATTGGTTTCCTATCTTAAAAAATGTTCAACATGAAAGTTATGTAATTTTTTATTAAATTTCTTTGGATACCAATATCGTTTTATTTGGAGTTTTATAGTGAATGGTATACCCAAAATACTGAAGGGTCTTTGAAGCTGAAATTTTTAGTAGGACAGGCGACTGACATTTTGTGAGCTTTTTAAGAAAGCAGACAGAACTGAGTCAGGCGACTGACCTCTTAGGCTTAAGTGATTGACCTTATACTGTGTTTCAAAAATACGCTGAATTAAAAGATCAGGCGACTGACCCTTGGGTATAGTCAACTGATCTTCGGGTTTTAATTTTTAAAAATAACATTGGAAACTTTCCAAATTTGATTTCTTGGGCTCCAAACTTTGTGAAAGCTTGGGAAACACTCCAAGTAACTTGGGCAACACGAAAAATTACTTTTTAACTCTATAAATATATGTTATTCATATGAATTAAACAACAACTAAAAAGCACATACGAATTGAAAATTCAGAATACTATTGCTGAAATTCTGCTAAACCTATTGCTGTGCTATTACTGACAAAGCCAAGGTTTTTCTGATCTATTTACATTGAGAATTTCAATTCTAAATCAGAAATCCGGTAACAATCATCTGAGCTTCATCTTTAAATATTGATTTTGATTGAAGTATATTGTGATATTCACTTTTACTAATCTGCTCTTGTTGAGAGTGTTACTTGTACACAAGGCTCTTGTTTCTCTTGTTGTTTTGACAGTTTAGGATTGTTGAATCGTTGGGCTAACGAGATGGGGTATTCTTGTTAGGGAGAGATTTGTTTTGACGGTTCAGGGGATTGAATCATTGCCTAGCGGGAGGGGATTCTCGTTAGAGAGGCAAACTCCTCCTTTGAGGGAAAGAGGTTGTAACTTTGGCCTAATAAAGAAAGTTGGAATCCTAACAGCGGTTGCTTAGGGCAAGGAAGTAGGCCTTGGGCCGAGCCTTGTAAAAATCTGGTTCTAAACTCTTCTCCCTACTCTCTTTAAATTCTGCAAGGATATTAAATGTGTGTATGATCATTATATCTTGCTAAACTTTTTGGGAGTGTTGGAATTCTGATTCTAAAACATATTAAATTCAACATACATTAGTTAATTGTTTGGTTTGATAAAATCATCAAAGTTCTGATTTTTGAATATCAAAACAGCTGCAAGGTTTCTTAAACTTAAAGTTTTTCAAACATCAAATAACTTAAACTTATATTTCATTAATTGAAGTAAAGGAATAAATTCAGATTTTTGAATTGAAAATATGAGTTTTATTTATAAACCATTCTAATCTGATTTTTGGAATTTAACCAGCTAACATCAAAGATTTGAACTTGAAATTGAATATTAAATATTGATTTGAATCAAGGAGTTGATTGGATTAAAATTTTTGAAGTGCTGAATATTAAAGCTGAGATTCATTATTCTATTAAAGGAAAGTTGTAAGCTTGATTTATTCGATCATTTGAAAATCACCTTGATATTATCTTTATTCATTGATTTTGATTTTGAATATTAAGAAAACCTGAGAATTTAACCAAGCTGGTCTTTAACATAAAATATTGAACTTGGTAGAATACATTTAAAATTTTAAGGCATTTTATAGAACAATTATAAAACAAATTATGTAGAGACCCAAAAAATAATAATAATAATGAAAAAGGGAATTTGGTTTGGTGGAGGACCAAACCGTCGATGGTTTGGTGGAGTTCAAGAAAAATTGTCGACAATTTCGTATTACCAAGGACTAGTAAATGTAAAACGGTAAAAATCGATTTGGTTAAAAATCAAATCGTCGACGGTTTCCTTTGGGCCATCATGCTTATATTTAGGAATCAACTCATTTTTTAAAGAAAGCTCTCTCTCTCTCTCTCTCTAGGGTTGTGACTCTCTCTCTCTCTCTCTCTCTCTCTCTCTCTCTCTCTCTCACTCTCTCTCTCTCTCTCTCTCTCTCTCTCTCTCTCTCTCCAAGAACTCAACCAAATCGAAGGATAAACACCATTTCTAGGTCCTAGCGTTGATCCCTAGTAGTTTAATCGGAGTGGATTTATCGTTTCAGTATCATAAGTACCACTCTTGGGATAAGGTAAGGGGAATACATTATGTCAGCTTATTTTTGTACTTTAACCAATTAAAACTAAGATTCTAACTACAGAAATGTCGTATATGATTTTTTGAATAATTTAGGCATTTGAAAATGAATTATTATTTATTTTTTTAGGAAACAACTTAGTGAGTAGGGTAATCATCTCATTTTTCTAAAAGATGTATATTATGTGTTTAAGTAAAATTGTGGAGATGATCATACCCTTGTTTTCAACAAATATATTTTTCCCGAACAGTTTATCAAATTATGATGTAAGCATTTAAAATGTGTGGCATGAGAATAAATGGTAATAGTTGCAGAAACAAATTAGTTGGAATATCTTGTGTGATATAATATAGATAAGATGTGATTGTTTACAATAATGTGATTTTATATTGATATATGATTCTATGTAGACATGTGAAATGATAATGAGTTTTGATTATGTGCAAAGTTGAGAATTTATATTGAGATGTAATTATGTACAGAAATGTGATTGTTTACAGTAATGTGATTTTATATTAAGATATGATTCCATGTAGACATGTGAAATGCTATTGAGTTATGATTATGTGCAAAGTTGATAATTTATACTGAGATGTGATTATATATAGAAATGTGATTGTTATACCAAGTTACGTTAAAGACAGTTTGATACCGACTTATGGATATAATAGTTTGATACGAATACGTGAATGATTAGAAATTGTGGAAATAATGATATTGTCAAAGTAATAAGGAAAAAGGGGGGGGGGGAAGGTGAAATGAAATGCCTCGATAATTATATAAAAAGGAAAAGAGGGATGGCGAAACAAAATGCCCCGATAATTGTAGAAAAAGGCAAAGGGGGACGGCAACCTGAAATGCCCCGATTCTTTGTACTTTTGTGATCCCCCGTGGAGGAAAGGTTTAAAAAGGATTTGATGTTATTGCCCATATCAACAAGGTGCACCTTTCTTTTCAGGAGTCTTCTCATAAGAACTCCACGATTAAGCGTGCTTGACTTGGAGTAATCTTGGGATGGGTGACCTTATGGGAAGTTTTCTCAGGAAATGTTTGAGTGAGGACAAAACACACTGAAAAAAACACGTGTGGGTATATGGGGCCAGTCATTAGTCCGATAAGGCCCGCCCCCCTGTTGTTTGGTACAGGTGGAGGAGGAGAGACGCAGTGCTCCCTAACAGACCTAGGTTGGGGCGTTACAAAATGGTATCAGAGCAATTACCCAGCCAGAAGTGTGATGAGATTCACATCGCTTGGGTTTGGAAATGTGGGTTCGCAACGAGGACGTTGCATTCTGTAAGTAGGGGAGAATGTGATACCCCGTGGAAGAAAGGCTTAAAAGGATTTGATGTTACTATCTATATCAACAAGGAACACCTTTCTTTTCAGGAGCATTTCCATAAGAATTCAACGGTTAAGCATGCTTGGCTTGGAGTAATCTTGGGATGGGTAACCTTCTGAGAAGTTTTCTCAAGAAGTGTATGAGGACAAAACACACTGAAAAGGACACATGTTGGTCAGTGGGGCCAGTCACTAGTCCTATAAGGCTTGCCCCCTGTTGTCTGGTCCGGGTGGAGGAGGAGAGACGCAGTGCTCCCTGGTAGACCTAGGTTGGGGCGTCACAACTTTTTTTCTGAGGGCTTGCTGATTTGGGGGATGGCAATACGAAATGCCTCTCATTGAGTGCATGTTATGAATGGCTGAATTGGGGGACGGCGGCACGAGACACCTCAAATTCAGCGAATACTAGTTATGTATAGATAATGTGAAGTGTATATTTATGTGAATGGGGCTTTTGACTAAGGGCTTGCTGATTTGGGGGATGGTGATACAAAACACCTCTCAACGAGTGCATGCTATAAATGGATGAATTGGGGGACAATGGCACGAGATGCCTCCAATTCAGCGAATGCTAGTTATGTATAGATTATGTGAAGTGTAGATTTATGTAAATGGGGCTTTTGAGTCAAATAATGAATTGAAATGATATATATGTTGTAATGCCCCCAAACCCGAAAGTGGGGTCTAGGGTGTTATTTGAAAATTTCTACAATCCCTGATACCACAATCAATATATAAAAGTAGGAGAAATAATCTGAACATACTCAAATGTATTGCCAGAGTTCTAATTACCACTATACATAAGTGTCTCCAGCTATTAATATTACAATCCAACGGAAATGAAAGAAGACTAATGTCAATCCATACAACCCACTTACTATAACAAAATAATCTAAACCCAGTTTCCTAGCTGGCTAAGCACAGTCTCTGGTATCTCTTGAAAAGTCAAATGATCACTGAGACGAGACACCTCTCAGTAAGAAGGAAAAGGTTAATATTAGGGTGTGTCCAACATGAGTTTTAGTATTTGCAGAAAACATCCATCACTTTCTTTGAACATAATAACATTTGGGAACCATACTCATACCTATACAATTGAAAATATACATTTATTTCCATAATATAAATCAGTCCAATACATATTGAACATGGGTTACATAAATTCACACATATTCATAGAAGAAACCCCCTTTTGGGCAAACAAATCATCATGTATAGAATCCCATGATAGGGTTGTGCGGTCCGAAGACTGGACCTAGCCCTAACTGGCCTACCACCAAGTTAAGTCAAACCTCATGTCTGCAAGTCCGATTTGCCTACCCAGCCTAGTCTAGAGTTCAAGAGGGTACACAACCCTTCTGTGGCCAAATCGACTTTTCATTACCCACACTTCAATCCAAAATAGTGTGGTTGCACTATTTCACATACTCGTTACGGTACCGTGCCCTCATTAGATCTGGTCCTCAGGATTTTTAAACCATATAATGCAATTTAAGTAATAAAAACTGTTATACAACTCATTTCATAATTCAGTGCAAAACCTGTCATATCAAAACCTGGCACACAGCCATCATATCAAAACTCGGCACTCAGCCGCCATATCAAAACTTGGCACTCAGCCGTATATCAAAGCCTAGGACACATTCATCATATCAACATATCCATTTTTATCTATAAACCAGTATAGTTCACAATTTCACCCTATATTCTTACCACATTGCTCAGATTCCAATATGCGATGAAAAAAAAATGGATTATTCTCATTCCACACGTTTTGAATATTAAATCATAATCAAATAAACCAACCGAACACATTTCATAAAATAACAAGTGGATTTTGATAAATTCTAGGTATGATCATCTCACCCTTTTAAACTACGCACAACACACTTATATATATACACATACATATAGATTTTATAGGAAAACTAAGATGATCACCCTATACCTTTAGGTTTATATCAAGACATGTGTGTGACAACAAAGCCAAGCTTTCAACCATTCGAGTTATTCAAAAAATCATCATAGGACATTCCCATATTTATAGACTCAATTTTGAACATTTGGATTTCGAACTAACCATTGATACCATGAAAATACATATATACAAACAGTTTAATCGGTTCAATTTTGATAAAAACCTGACATAACCTAATCCCCTTACCTCCGAAATCCAAAACACAAGACCATAGCATATCTTCTAATATCTAAATCATTTGCTTCGACTGCCCATCAGTTTGTGGGTGAAATGTTGTACTAAAAGTAAGTTGAGATCCTAAAGCTTCCTGCAAACTCTTCCAAAACCTAGAGGTGAACCATGGATCTCAATATGAAATAATAGACATAGGTACGCTGTGAAGTTGAACTATCTCTTGCACATAAAGTTATGCTAGCCTATTCATGGAGTAATTGACTCTGATCAAAACAAAATATGCAGTCTTTGTTAGATGATCAACAACTACCCAGATGACATTTTTTTTTCATGCGATGTCGATAGTAACCCTGTTACGAAGTCCATAGAGATACGCTCCCACTTCCACTCAAGAATGTGAAGTGGTTGCAATGATCTCGTTGGTCTCTAATGCTCTGCTTTCACTTGCTGACATACCATATACCATTTCACAAATCGAGCAATCTCTCTTTTCATGTTGCTCCACCAGAAGGAGTCTCGTAGATCCCTATACATCTTCATGCTCCTTGGATGTACGGTATAAAGGGAACAATGAGCCTCCTCCAAAATTGACATTTTTATCTCTACGTCATTAGGTACACACAGTCTGGTGCAAAATCTTGGAACTCTTTCATTTGAAATGTTAAACTTTGTTTGTTGCTCACTCCATACTTTCTCCATAATTTCCACCAACCCAGCATCTTTCATCTGAGCAACCTTAATCCTTCTCTACAAGGTCAGCTGGATTACTAGACTTGAAATAAACACTTGGTGATTCCCTACTACCAATTCCACACCAACCCTCTCTAGGTCCATCCTGATATGATGTTGGGCCACCACTGCCGAAACTGATGCATTTACTAACTTCCGACTCAAGGCATTAGCCACTACATTGACTTTCCCTAGGTGATAGCTAATGGTGCAATCATAGTCCTTAATTAGATCTAGTTACCTTCTCTACCTCATATTCAGCTATTTCTGTGTAAAAATGTATTTAAAAATTTTATAATCTGTGATGATCTCACACCTTTCACTGTAAAGGTAGTGCCTCCAGATTTTCAATGCGAAAACCACTGCTACTAATTCCAAGTCATGCGTAGGGTAATTCTTCTCGTACTCCTTGAGTTGCCAAGAAGCATATGAAATAACCTTTCCCCGTTGCATCAGTATGCACTCGAGCCTTTTCTGGGATGCATCTCTATAAATTACAAAACTCTCTTCCCCTAAAGGGGTTGTTAGCACCAGTGCAGTAATCAGTCACTGTTTTAACCCCTGGAAGCTCTGTTCACATTCGTTGGTCCATTCATACCTTATACTCTTCCTGGTCAACTTCGTCAGGGGGCCTAATAACTTAGAAAATCCTTTCACGAACCGGCGATAATATCCTACCAATCCCAAGAAACACCTAACTTCGTGGACATTCTTTGGTCTCGCCCAATCTACTACAACCTCTATCTTGCTCGGATCCACCGAGATGCCATCCCTGGATACCACGTGCCCTAGGAATGCAACCCGTTCTAGCTAGAACTCACACTTCATACAACCTCTTTTCCCTCAACACTTGAAACACGATCCTTAAATGATCCTCGCGCTTTTCAATACTCCTCAAATACACTAATATGTCATCAATAAAAACCATTACTAACTGATCTAGGTACTGATGGAAAACCCTATTCATTAGGTCCATGAATGCAGTAGGCACATTTGTTAGTCCGAATGGCATAACCAAAAATTCATAATGACCGTACCGGGTTCAGAAAGCAGTCTTTGGTACATCCTTTGATTTAACTCGCACCTGATGGTACCCGGATCAGAGATCAATTTTTGAGAAAACTTGCATTCCTTGGAGTTAGTCGAACAGATCATCGATATGGGATAGTGGTTACTTGTTCTTAATAGTCACTTTATTTATCTCCCGATAGTCGATGCATATCCCCATCGACCCATCCTTCTTTTTAACAAATAACACGGGTGCTCCCTATGGGGATACACAGGGCCTGATGAACCCCTTATCCAACAAATTTTGCATTTGTTCCTTTAATTCTTTCAACTCCATTGGAGTCATTCTATATGGAGCCTTAAAGATCGGCGCCGTTCCCAGAGATAGGTTAATCCCAAACTCCACCTCACGCTCAAGAGGTAACCCAGAAAATTCCTTTAGAAATACATCAGGAAAGTCCCTTACTATCAAGATATCCTCCAACTTTAGCTCTTTTATTGATGTATCTTTCATATAAGCTAGGTAAGCCAAATTTCCCTCCAAAAGTAGCCTCCTAGCATGCATGGCTGATAGAATCAGTGGCGAGGCATGCACGCATAATCCCACAAATATGTACTCCTTTTTCTCTTAGAGGTATGAACACCACCTCCTTCTTATAGCAGTCAATGCTGCCATAACCGGAAGCTAGCTAGTCCATTCCCAAAATTACCTTAAAACCATGCATGTCCAAAACCACCAAATTTGCAAGCAATGCCCTTCCTTGAATACTGATCGGATAATTCTTTAATAGCCTCCTACACACCCCTACAGTTTTTGTCGATGTAGCTACTGATAAATCGATGTCCAGTGGCTGGGCTTCTATCTCACACAATTTAATGAATTTACAACCTAAAAATGAGTGTGTCACCCCTGAATCAAGCAACACAATAACTTTGTGTGACAAAATTGAAATAGTACCTGTCACCACGTCGCTGACGTCCTTTGCATCTCCCAGTGTAAGCAAGTACACTGGCACCTAGGCAGTGTTCCTTTGGTGATCACCTCGGTGAGCCTGATCGTGTCCTTGAAGCTAATTAGGTATAGGCGCATCACCCAGAGGACCAGAGGTGCACGATAGTATCATGCCATGTGGCCGAGTCTGCCACAACAGAAACAACCATCCGCTCTACCCCGACACTCACCCTAATGCCGTAGATGACACCTAGGGCAAGGGGGGCGTGATGGGTTCCCCTGGTGGACTTGGTGTTACCCCCTATTGATGGCCCACAAAATTACCAAGCCTCCTCCATGTACCCCGATTAGTGCCCATCTGAATCCCAGGAGGCAGGGGTGTCTTTTTCTAATTCGCTATCCCCTTACCCTCCTATATACTAGTCTCCAACACCATGGCCTTGTCTACCAACTCTGAAAAACTCTGGACCTGAAACGCCACTACATGCACATGTATTCCCTATCTCGGACCTCTCTTAAATGTTCGTGCCTTCATCGGCTCATCTAGGACCATGTAAGGGGCAAATCGAGATAGCTCAATGACCTTGGCCATGTACTGCTATACGATCAGGTGCCCCTGAGTCAGATTCAAGAGTTCCTTTGCCTTAGCTTCGCTGATGGAAGCGGGGAAATATCTATCGAAGAAGAGCTCCCTAAAACGGCTCCAGGTAATAGTTGCAAGCCCTGGCTTTTGCTCCTCCACTAACTTTATTGATCTCCACCATCGTTTAGCCTCCTCAACCAATTTAAAAGTGGTGTATTGCATGCTCTACTCTTCAGTGCAATGCAAAATGGCCAAAAGTTCCTCTATCTCCTAAACCCAATCCTCTACTACGATCAGGTCTAATCCTCTTGCAAATACCAGCGGATGCATACATGTGAGCTGCTCGATGGTGCAGCCACGATTTTCCAGAGGGTAGTCCTACCCTCTGAAGTCCCACCCCATCTCTTCCCTAACCTGTCAGGCTAGACCTCACAGTATCGTAGAGGTATCAATATCCTTCTCGCTGAAATCCATCACATTATTATCCTCTCCAGCTTCAACGTCCTTATCTATGGGATCCATCCTACAGATAAGATAGAAACCAACTTAGATTTTCCCTATTTATTATGTTTGGTGCAAGTATTGAACGAAGAAACTAATATAACTTCCAAATTCTCAGTTTAAGGTTCATCCTCGCAGTCCTGCCACAAAACTATTGACAATTTTATAGAAGGTCTCAAAACCGTCGATGGAAAATGTGAGATACAGAAAGCTTATTTTGGAGAAAATCGTCGATGGTTTGGCCCCCTACAAAACTTTACTACCCCTTTTCTTGTATACACTTAGTCATTTCAAGGTGTCAGCCTCTAATCACGACACACCAACACTACACACATACTCAACCAACCTAATGTTCTAGCTCAAATTTCCAAGTTTCAATCTCTCAACCTAGCAACGAAACCAACGATGGATTTACCGTGGCTTTTCTGAAACCGTTGTTCCAAGAAAAACATAGAAAACCATCAAGGGATCTCCACCTCCAAGCTTCCAGACCAAAACTCAACCTAACCTACCCACTTTTATCCTTATCTTATCTTAACCTATACTATGGTAATCATCAACTATAAAAGTCTATAGAACCTAGCAACCTAGGCTCTGATACCGCTTGTAATGCCCCTAAACCCGAAAGTGGGGTCGATGGTGTTATTTGAAAATTTCAACAATCCCCGATACCATAATCATTATTTAAAAGCAGCAGAAATAATATGAACATCCTCAAATGTATTACCAGAGTTCTAATTACCACCATACATAAGTGTCTCAAGCTATTAATATTACAATCCAACAAAAACGAAATAAGACTAATGTCAATCCATACAACCCACTAACTATAACAAAACAATCTAAACCTTACTTCCTAGCTGGCTAAGCATGGTCCTTGGTATCTCTTGAAAAGTCAAATTATCATTAAGGTAAGACACCTCTCAGTAAGAAGGAAAAGGTTAATATCAGGGTGTGGCCAACATGAGTTTTAGTATATGTAGAAAACATCCATCACTTTCTTTAAACATAATAACATTTGAGGACCGTATTCACATCTATACAGTTGAAAATATACATTTATTTCCATAATATAAATCAGTCCAATACATATTTAACATGGGTTACATAAATTCACACACATGCATAGAAGAAACCCCCTTTTGGACAAACACATCATCATTTATAGACCCCCATGATAGGGTTGTGTAGTCCGAAGACTGGACCTAGCCCTGGCTAACCTACCCTTAGGCTAAGTCAAACCTGATGTCTGCAAGTCTAATTTGCCTACCCAACATGGTCTAGACTCCGGGGGGATACACAACCATTCCGTGGTCAAATCGAATTTTCATTACCAACACTTCTATCAAGAACAGTGTGGTTGCACTATCTTAGATACTCGCTACGGTACTGTGCCCTCATCATATTTGGTCCTCAGGGTTCTTAAACCATATAATTCAATTTAAGTAATAAAAATTGTTATATAACTCATTTCATAATTTAGTGCAAAACCTGTCATATCAAAACCTAGCACCCAGCCATCGTATCAAAACTCGACACTCAACCGCCATATCAAAACTCGACACTTAGCCGTATAGCAAAACCCGACACACATCCATCATATCAACATATCCATTTTCATCTATAAACCAGTATAGTTCACAATTTCACCGTATATTCTTACCACAATGCTCAGATACCAATATGCAATGAAACAAAAATGGATTATTCTTATGCCACACGTTTTGAATATTAAATCATAATCAAATAAACCAACCAGTCATATTTCATAAAATAACAAGTGGATTTTGATAAAAACCAGGTATGATCATCTCACCCTTTTAAACTACTCATAACACACTTACATATATATACATATAGATTTTATAGGAAAACTAAGATGATCAACCCATACCTTAGGTTTTTCTGAAGACATGTGTGTAACAACAAAGCCAAGCTTTCAGCCATTTGAGTCATTCAAAAAATCATCGTAGGATATACCCATATTTACAAACTCGGTTTTGAATGTTTGGATTTTGAGCTAACCATTGATACCATGAAAATACATACGTACGAACAATTTAATCGGTTCAATTTTGATAAAAACCTGACATAACCTAATCCCCTTACCTGTTCCTGAAAATAAACCATTTACTTTCCAAAAAACAAAAACCCTAGCTTTCAAATCTGTTGACAAAAGTAAGCCGGAAAGCTGAGACTGGAGGGAGAGATGATTGAGGAGTGAATATGGACTCTAGGTGAGCTTAAGGGAGAGAGAGCAACATGAGAGAGTGAGAGTAGAGATAGAGAGTCCCAAAAATCTAATTTAGAGAGAGAGAGAGAGAGAGAGAGAGAGAGAGAGAGAGAGAGAGAGAGAGAAAGGAATATAAGTTATGAAATAAAAATACATTGCTTACTACTTAAGTAAGCTTGCCTAGAGAAAAACCATTGACGTTTTTCCTGGGCTCTAGAAAACTGTGGACGGTTTGGTTCTATCAAACCGTCTTTCCTTCTTTTTCTTTTCTTTTCCTTTATTTCTCATTTCTTTTATTTATTTATTTATTTATTTTCTGGATTTGGGTCCCTAGATATGTGTTATGCAATTATATAGGTGTGAACACAGTTTATGAATGCTATCTCATTTAAAGTTAACTAAGGAATGTATAATATTACATGATAACTCATTTGAACCACACTGATAATCATTTATTTCGTCTTATTAAGAGGTGTCTCACCCCAATAAATAATTTTACTTTTCAGGATCACTAGGAAAGCCAGCCTAGGAGCCCAGGGTTAGGGTGTGGACATTACAGATTGGGTAAGTGCTAATATGGATCAACGCATATAGAGGTTTTTGGTAATTTTGGGTTATAGTTCTGTCTGGGAAAATGATATAGAAATGGTTGTGAGATAGTACTCTAGTTTGTATAGTTTTTTAGAAAGGTCTATTTTTGCTTCTGCGGGTAGTGGATGGATTTAGATGTAATATTCAAATTTTTATGAATATATGTTTTATAGTTATAATGAAGAAATAGGGACGTGGCAGTATGGTATCAGATATGTCGTGCGATGACATTATTATTATGATTATTATCATTATTATATCAGAGCAATAGAATTTTTGAATCGTTACATTGTGGTATCAGAGCCAAGTTTGCTAGGTTCTACAAACTTTAGTGTATAATACTACCAGAGTATAGGAATGAGTGGTGAAGGGAGTAGAAATGGGATAGGCTATGTGTTGTATGGTGGATTGGGTAGAGGATACATAGCGAAGTGTATTATTCTAGTAAAGTAAAATTTTGGGCTTTTGTTTCACAGCCTAGAGGCAAAAATTTCGTGACGGTCTTCTGTGATTTTCCTGAGGTGACGGTTTCAGGAAAATCATGGCATACCATCAACAATTATGTTTCTGAGCAGTAAGATTGAGCCAAAAAATTGGGAATTTGGAAGTTACATTGATTATTTGTGCAGGTAAAGTCCATAAAGGAAAGTTTAAGTGTTTTAGTATGAGTATATAGTGTATTTCATAGTTCTTAGTTAATCGTGTTATAACTTTGGGATTCTAAAATTAGTTCCCTTATCCTTTTCAAGATGAGCTCCAAAGATAAGAATGTGGATGCTGGGGGAAGTAGCAGTTTGAGGGCTTCCATCGAGAAGGACATTAACATATCTACCATGCTACGAGGTTTAGTTCGTTAGGTTATGGCAATGATTAGGCGGGATTCTAGGGGGAAGAATTACCCACCTGCAGATCAGGGATGCACCATTGACCCACATGAATCCCCTGACTTTTGCGGAAGGAACTGATCTAATTCAGGCAGAGAATTGGGTTCGTGAGATGGAGGAGCTGCTAGCAATCTTGCGCCACATAAGGAACAGAAAGTTCAGTATGCTACCTTTAAATTGGTTGGGGAGGCCAAGCGATGGTGGAGATTAGTAAAGTTGTTTGAGATTTTATTTGAAAAATACTTCCCCACTATCATCATGGATACTGAAGTAGAGGATTTCATGAATTTGACTCAGAGGCATTTGACCATACAGTAGTATGCGGCCAGGTTTGTTGAGCTAACCCACTTTGCCCTGTATATGGTTCTAGATGAGGTGAGGAAGGTTAGAAGGTTTGAGAAAGGCTTAAGATAGGAAATCTATGAGTAGGTAGTGGCATTTCAAGTACAGAATTTCTTAGAATTGGTAGATAAAGCCATGGTATTGGAAACTAGTTTGTAGAGAAGTGTGGAGATGTCTAATTAAAGGAAGAGGCTCGTGCCTCTTGGTTTTCAAGTTGGTACGAGTCAGAGTACATGGAGAAGAAATAGAAATAATGTGGCCTAGAGATCTGAAATGGGGAATCGAGTGAGGTAGAGTAATCCGTTGTGCCCTCCTTGTCCCAGATGTAGGAGAAGACATTCGAATGAATGTTGGGCTGGGACAAACATCTATTTTCTGTGCGGTCGACATGGTCACATTGCATGAGACTGTCTTGCGCCACTAATCAATGCACCCCCTATTAGTCAATTGCGGGGAGATAGTTAGGTATCCTAAGGCAGCCATCAGAGGAACACCGCCCTAGCACGAGTCTATTCTCTTACACTGGGAGAAGCAGAAAATGCAAGTGACGTGGTGACAGGTAATGTTTTATTTTTGTCAAATAAAATTTTTGTATTATTTGATTCAAGGGAAACACACTCATTTATATCTCTTGAGTATATCAAATTATGTGGGATAGAAGCTCAGCTATTAGATACGGATTTATCGGTGGTCACATCGATGAGGACCGTGGTGGTGTGTATAAGGGTTCTTAAGGACTATCCAATTAGTGTTCGGGGGAGGACATTACTTGCTAATCTAGTGGTTTTTTATATGCATGGATTTGATGTGATTCTGGGAACGGACTGGCTAGCCTTCAATTATGCTAGTATTGACTGTTATAAGAAGGAAGTGGTGTTCACACATCCAAGGGAGTAGGAGTACAGATTTGTTGGGTTGTGTGTGCGTGCCTCGCCGAAAATACTGTCAGCCATGCAGGCAAAAAAGCTACTCCCGAATGGTTGTCTGGGATACTTAGCTTGTGTGAAAGAAGCACCAAAAGGAGAAGTAAAGCTCAAGGATATTCTAACAGTCAGGGATTTCCATGATGTATTTCTGGAGGAGTTACCCGAGTTGCCTCCTGACTATGAAGTTGAATTTGCCGTTGATATACTTTTAGGAACAACATCATCTCTAAGACTCCGTACAGAATGGCTATAGCTGAATCAAAGGAATTAAAGGAAAAATTGCAGGAATTATTGGACAAGAGATTCATTAAACCCAGCGTGTCACCCTAGGGAGCACTAGTGCTTTTCGTGAAAAAGAAAGATGGGTTGATGAGAATGTGTATCGATTGCCGGGAGATAAACAAAGTGACCGTTAAAAACAAGTATCCACTTCCCCGCATAGATGATTGATTAGCTTCTGGGAGCATGTGTTTTCTCTAAGATTGATCTCCAATTTGGGTACCATCAGGTGAAAGTTAAGACAGAGGATGTTCCAGAGACTGCATTTCGAACTAGGTATAGCCATTATGAATTCTTGGTTATGCCATTTGGATTGACCAATGCTCCTGCTACATTTATGGATCTTATGAATATAGTGTTTCATGAATTTCTGGATGAATTTGTGGTGGTATTCATTGATGACATTCTGGTTTATTCAAGGAGTCCCAAGGAGCATGAAAATCATTGAGGATGGTACTTCAGGTGTTGAGGGATCCGAGGTTGACTGCTAAATTTAAGAAATGTGAATTCTGGCTAGAAAAAATTGCATTCCTTGGGCATGAGGTATTCAAGGGCAGTATTTCTGTGGACCCAAGTAAGATAGAGGAAGTGGTAAATTGGGCGAGATTGAAGAATGTACACGAACTTAGGAGCTTTTTAGGCCTAGCAGGATAATACTGCCAATTTGTTAAAGGCTTTTCTAAATTATTAGGCCCACTAACAAAATTGACAAAAAAGAATGTAAAATATGAGTGGACAAATGAATGTGAACAAAGCTTCCAAGAGTTGAAGTCATGACTCATCACTGCGCCAGTACTGACAATTCCTTTAGGAGAAAGAGGTTTTGTGATTTACAGTGTTGTGTCTAGGAAAGGGCTTGGGTGCGTATTGATGCAATGGGGAAAGGTTATTGCATATGCTTCTTGGTAGTTCAAGGGGTACGAGAAGAATTACCCAACGCATGATTTGGAATTAGCAGTTGTGGTTTTCACAATTAAAATTTGGAGACATTACATGTATAGTGAGAGGTGTGAGTTTATATAGATCATAAAAGTATTAAGTACTTCTTCACGAAAAAGGAATTGAATATGAGACAGAGAACTGATAAAATATTATGATTGTACCATTAACTACCATGCAGGGAAAGTAAATGTGGCAGCTCATGCATTGAGTATGAAGTCAAAGAATGCGGTGGTCTTGGTAGTGGTAGCTCAACATCAAGTCAGGATGGACCTATAACGACTTGGTTTGGAAATAGTGGAAGAGAATCATCAAACTTTCATTGCTAATTTGGTGATCCAACTTACCTTACTAGAACAAATTAAGGTCACATAGAAGAATGATGTAGAGTTGGTAAAAATTATGGATAAAGTACGGAATGGACTGAGGATGGATTTTAATATAACAAATGATAGAGTTCCAAGGTTTCATGCCTGATTATGTGTGATGGATGATACAAAGATCAAAAGAACAATTCTAAAAGAAGCTCATCGCTTTCTCTATACAGTGCATCGACGAAGTACTAAAATGTATCAGGATTTGCGAGAATCCTTCTGGTGGATTAATATGAAGAGGGAGATTGCCTAGTTAGTGGAGCAGTGCCTTATGTATTAGTAGGTGAAAGCTAAACACCAGAGACTAGTAGGGCCATTGCAACCACTCCACATTCCTGAGTGGAAGTGGGAGCACATCTCCATGGATTTCATAATGGGGTTACTGTCAACATTGCATGGACAAAACACCATCTAGGTAATTTTTGATCGTTTGATGAAATTTGCACATTTCATTCCAATTAAAGTTAGTTACTCCATGAATAGGCTAGCAGAGTTGTATGTGCAGGAGATAGTTAGACTTCATGGCATACCAGTGTCCATTATTTCATATTGAGGCCCACAGTTTACCTCCTAGTTTTGGAAGAGTTCGCAGGGGGCTTTGGGATCTCAGTTGATTTTCAATACAATATTTCACCCCCAGACTGATGGACACTCAGAGAGAATGATCCAGATCTTAGAGGATATGTTACGGGTATGTGTACTAGATTTTAGAGGAAGTTGGATTCAGTATCTGCCATTAGTAGAGTTTGCCTACAACAATAGCTACCAGACCAGTATTAAGATGGCATCGTATGAAGCGTTGTATGGCCGATGGTGCCGATCTCCACTGTATTGGGATGAGGTTGGCAAACGACAGATTTTGGGTCCAGAAATTATTCAGCATACTTCGGAAAAGATCAAACTCATGCATGATAAAATTAAAACAGTTTAGAGTCAATAGAAGAGTTATGCTGATACTCGCTGACTAGAATTGGAGTTTGATATAGGGGATATGATATTTCTAAAGATTGCTCCAATGAAAAGGGTTATGAGTTTTGGGAAGAAGGGTAAGCTAAGCCCTAGGTATATTGGGCCATTTGAGATACTAGAGAGGATTGGTCCAGTTGCCTACATAATAGCTTTACCCCTAACATTATCTAGGATCCACGATGTGTTTCATGTGTCCATGATGAGGAAATATGTCTAAGATCCTTCACATGTGATAAGTTACGAGTCATTGGAAGTGAGTGACACCTTATCATATGATGAAGTGCAGACTCAGATCCTAGACTGAAAGGAACAAGAATTGCGTATGAAAAAAATTTCATTGGTAAAAGTACTTTGGAGAAATCACGCAATTGAAGAAGCCTTATTAGAATTAGAAGAAGAGACACGCCAGAAGTATCCACAGTTATTTCACAAGGGCTGATAGTGGACAGGTTAGTGTAACTGTTCAGGTAGGTATTTGGTTATATGCAAGCATGTTTTTGGAGGCTGTCCAGTTGGTTGTATAAGGTTGTATTCTATATGTAATGGTTTTATGTTTAAGTGGTTTTGGGAGAGTTTATATGTGTTTAATTGTAATTTTCCAAAAGTTTTTATGTAACCACAGTATTCCTCCGTCATAAGTAAGAGTTATTAATAAATTTGGGACGAGGCTGCTATATAGGTAGCCACCGGCTCTTTCTAGAGTCGGGTGAGCACTTCAGTAATTTCAAAAGTAGTAACATATATGAGATAACAAATTTCAAGGACGAAATTTCTATAATAAGGGGAGGATGTAAAGAACCGAAAAATAATAATAATAAAAAGGAAATTTGGTTTGGTTGAGGACCAAACCGTCGAAGGTTTGGTGGAGCTTAAGAAAAACAGTCGACAATTTTGTATTTCCAAGGACTGGTAAATGTAAAACGGTAGAAATAAGTTTGGTTAAAAACCAAACCGTCGACGGTTTCCTCTGGGCCATCATGCTTATAAATAGGAATCAACTCATTTTTTTTTTAAAGAAATCTCTCTCTCTCTCTCTCTCTCTCTCTCTCTCTCTCTCTCTCTCTCTCTCTCTCTTCTCATTTTCTCTCCAAGAACTCAGCCAAATCGAAGGATAAATGCCATTTCTGGGTCCTAGCGTCGATCCTTAGTAGTTCGTTTAGAGTTGATTTGTCATTTGAGCATTATAGGCACCACTCCAAGGGTAAGGTAAGGGGAATAAATTATGTTAGCTTACTTTTGTAATTTAACCAATTAAAACTAAGATTCTGAGTGCAAAAATGTCGTATATGGTTTTCTGAATAATTTAGGCATATGGAAATGGATTATTATTTATGTTTTTGGGAAAAAAAAACTAGGTGAGTAGGGTAATCATCTCATTTTTCTGAAAATGTATATTATGTGTTTAAAGTAAAATTGTGGAGATGATCATACCCTTGTTTTCAAAAAATATATTTTTCCTAGGTAGTTTATTAGATTATGATTTAAGCATTTAAAATGTGTGGCATGAGAATAAATGGTCACAGTTGCAGAAACAAATTAGTTGGAATATTTTGTGTGAATAATATAGATAAGATGTGATTGTTTACAGTACTGTGATTTTATATTGAGATATGATTCTATGCAGACATGTGAAATGATACTGAGTTATGATTAAGTTGAGAATTTATACTGAGATGTAATTATCTACAGAAATGTGATTATTTATAGTAATGTGATTTTATATTAAGATATGATTGTATGCAGACATGATAAATGATACTGAGTTTTGATTATGTGTAAAGTTGAGAATTTATGCTGAGATGTAATTATGTATAGAAATGTGATTGTTATACCAAGTTACGATAATGACAATTTGATACTGAGTTGGGGATTTGATAGCTTGATATGAATACGTGAATGATTAGAAATTGTGGAAATACTGATGTTGTTAAAGTAATAAGGAAAGAGGGGACGGCGAAACGAATCACTCCGATAATTATATAGAAAGGAAAAGGGGGACGTCGAAATGAAACACCCTGATAATTATAAAGAAAGGTAAATGGGCCGGGACGGTGGCCCAAAAAGCCCCGATTCTCAGTACTTTTGTACGAGGGCTTGCTGATTTGGGGGATGGTGATATGAAACACCTCATAGCGAGTGCATATTATGAATGGCTAAATTGGGGGATGGTGGCACAAGACGCCTCAATTTTAGCGAATACTAGTTATGCATAGATTATGTGAAGTGTAGATGTGAATGGAGCTTTTGAGCTGAATAATGAATCGAAATGATATATATATATATATATATATATATATGTATATATATATATATATGCGTGTGTGTGTGTGTGTGTGTGTGTGTGTGTGTGTGTGTGCGTGCACGCGTGCGTGTGTGTTATGCAATTATATAGGTGTGAACACAATTTATAAATGCTATCTCATTTAAAGTTATTTAAGGAATGTATAATGTTACATGATAACTCATTTGCCACACACTAATAATAATTTATTTCGTCTTACTGAGAGGTGTCTCACCCCAATAAATAATTTTACTTTTACGGATCACTAGGAAAGCCAGCCTAGGAGCCCAGGGTCGGGTTGTGGACATTACAGATAGGGTAAGTGCTGATATGGATTGACGTATATAAAGGTTTTCGGTAATTTTGGGTTATACTTTTGTCTGGGAAAATGATATACAAATGGTTGTGAGATAGTACTCTGGTATGTATAGGTTTTTAGAAATGTCTATTTTTGCTTCCGAAGGTAGTGGATGGATATAGATGTAATATTGAAAATCTTATGAATAAATGTTTTATAATTATAATGAAAAAATGGGGACGAAATAGCATGATATTAGAGATGTCATGTGATGACATTATTATTATTATTATTATTATTATTATTATTATTATTATTATTATTATTATTATTATTATTATTATATGAGAACATTAGAATTTTCGGGTCATTACAAATTATGCTACATGCTTCAAAATACTTGACAGGTAATAAACAATATGTCTAAAAAGTAGAAGTTGTCAAAATGAGAATGTTGAGGTGTATGAATGGTATATTATTAAAATTAAGAATGAACATATTTGCGGTAAGTTATGCATATCCTCTTTACAAGTTAGGATAAGGGAGGAGTGACTTAGTTGATTTAGGCATCTACCATGTAGGTCATTAGTGAATTAGCAAGGGGGAGAGAGTTAGTTACAGCTAGTGGCAATAGAAGGAATAAGGATAGACAAAAATTAACTTGAAATAAAATAGTGAATAAGAATTTAATAGCTCTTAAATTGTTAGAGAAAATTGCACATGATTGTATAAGTTGGCAAAAAAAAAAAAAATGATTCATGTAGTTGACTTAGTGAAACATAAGGCTTGAGTTGTTGTAATATATGCTTTGATTCTCAAAATATACAACAAATATTTTAAATTTCATAATTTAGATATTTAGTTATCTATATCTACTAAGATTCGAACTCATTTGAAAAGTGATAGAAAAGATTTTATTTTATTTTTACATATAAGGTAATTGTGTGTAAAAAATATATTAACTACTCATGCATTGTGCACATGACCAATTCCATTATGTTTAATGGTTATTTATTAACAAAAGAGATCGTTTGTAATTAAAAAGCTAGTTGGAGAAGTTTGACGGTCATTCTTAAAAGTTTAAGGAGAGCATTTATAACAAAAAAAATGAAATTGTATTTTTCTAAACTTAAACAAATGCAACTCTAATTGCATCATTATTTTAGGGTAAAGACACTAACTTTTCCTGAAATTTAGTAAAAAGATAAGGACCCTCCTTAAGGTTATAAAAATTATAGTTACCTCCCCCAAGATTTGAAAATACCACAGGTCTCCCTGACATTTAATTCTTGAGACATTTGCACACTAAACACGTTTTTCTTTTCTTCCGATATAAAGAGATAGTTTATATCTTTTTGACCTCTCATTCTCACCCTCTTTCACGGGTAAGTATTATTGGAATCTCATTCTTGTGGGTTTCCTACTTTTTGGACCAAAATGCCCTTAATATTTTGCGAGTTGGACAACAATGTTCCTATAAAATGAAAGTAAATAATATTATTATAAATATTGTGCTATATATTGCGACGTCCCGAACCGCCAGAGACCACTCTAGCAAATGGGTGCAGCTACGAACTGGGAAAAATGGATGTGTATTTTGAAAAGTATTTTTCGTGGAAAAATAATAAGTGATGGAGTTGCTACTAACCTTTTGAAGTGCGATTAGAACACTTGATTACTACTATGGTAGGGGTAGAATCGGTCTGCGTTACCAGAGTCGGGGTTGGGAGTACAATTACGCGAGGGGAAGGTATTAGCACCACCTGCGTGCCCGTTCTTACGAATGGTACCAAATTAATCGAAAATTATCCCAAAATAAATTTAGCAAGCCTTTCAAAATTACTCCCTTTCAAAAATCAAAGAAAATGCACAAAATAGATATTAGGAGATCTCATGAAAAATATCAGTCTCTAAAGCACAATATAATAAATCCATGGCATGTGAATTTGCATGCATTAAACTATTATCATTTTCTACTGACATACAAATTCATTTGAAAATCACCTACCAGGCCCTCCAGTCCATTGATTTTATAAATATGCTTATTCTAATTTTCCAGGTGGTGTAATCAACACCACAAAATAATGGAGGACTAGAAGGTGATCGTCCCTCTTCAAATGAGGATATACCAAATTGAGTCATCTTGATCTTTTAGTAAAAATGTTTAAGTCAATGCTACGAGACTCTAATACTAATTGTTAGCTTCGGTGTATTACCAAGAGGGGGCGTGAATTGGATATTTAAAAAATTCATTCATAGGTCAACCAATCTAGCGGCAGTATTACACAAACCTAGGATCTTTCTATTTAATCATAAACTCATTTAACACATGTACAACATATAATGAATTAAACAAAATACATACATGTACTGAAAATGAAAGTGCAAAATATAAACTGCGAAAATAAAAAGTACATGCACGATATGTTATCGGGGTTCAACCAATATTACCTACATCCCCGCCTCTAGCTCGCAAGTTCGAGGATTCCACTAAAGCTCAGTTAATGGGTGGAGCGGCACTAGTTACTACCAGGTCAATTAGCACAGGGCTGGCCTCAACTTTTATGACCAGGTCAATTAGTGGGGCTGACCTCAACCTACATCTTACCAGGATAGTGCACCTAACTTTCCTAACCGGGTCTAAGTCAATCCAGGAATATTCCACAGAATTAATCTCCTTCTTCAGGCCCGTTCCTGGAATATAAAAAATGTGTCTAAGTACACGGAAATGTTTCTTACACAAGCTGAAATGTACGACTACACACAGTATAATCAATGCACACCAAACATGTAGGAATTATAAGCTCAATGCTCTATGTGTGCAATCAACACTCAGAATAATGACTTTATCTAATCAAACACAAGAGTGTATCAATAAGCTAATTTTTGAAACTTTAAACCAAAGTATATCTCAATCACAAATTAGGGTTTCAAAGATTTCCAACAATAGTAATCAAAATATCTCTAAAAATATTTTCTTAAGAATCTAGCACAAAGAGATATTTGAAATATAGGCTTGTCAAAAATAATTTTATCACAATCAAAATACAAGCCTTAGAGCCTTGCAATGCAAATGCCAAGACTCACAATCTTCAAAGTTTTCCCACATAATGAAGTTATTAAATAAACCGGGGGGAAAAACTATAAGCTAAAACTCTCAATAAAAATCAATTAACCAATAAATCAAAGAGAGTTTTTAACAAGTAGGAATATTGTAGAATCACTCAAGAATACTCTCACACAATAAGATTTTTCAAATGAATGAGCAAATGATGAGTATTTGGCTTAGTATGGGAAGATAGAGCTCTCAAAATTTCAGAGGAAATTTCCCTAATCTAAATCCCTACTCTTCTCTTAATTTTTGCAAATGATCACATATATATAGCCTTACTAAAAAATATAACGTTAGGACACAAAAGGTATTATTAAATTTATTTAACGACTTTTAAAACCATTTTATCCTTAATTAACCGCAATTACCCGTAGTAAAAATTGTGCAACCCGAGAGTTTCGATCGACCGAGCCCAAGGTTCGGTCACCCGAATAGACACAATGAAAAAAACGTGTTTTCAATGTTCGGGTGCCCGAATTTATATTCAAGTGGTTGAACCAGGTGATTCTCCAAAAGATCGCAGTTTGAGTGCCAGGTCTGAAGTTTGGTTGACTGAACTGTGGGATTCGGTCGCCTAAGACATGTTTTGAACTAAAAAGTTCGGCAGCCCGAGTTGGTGAAAAGTCACTTTCTAAGGGTTCGGTCACCTAGGGAAGATAGGGTCATTTTAGGTTCAATCGCCTGAAACCTGGTCAAACCATTGACATCCCAACGGTTTGGGTGCCTGAGGTGATAAGAACTCCTAGGGTTCAGTTGCCCGACCTCTCTCATTTTTGCCTATTATGTTCAATCCATTTCAATTTGATCCCCTGATTGAGCAAGTTATTGTGGGGACTTTCTTACATGTAAGTGCTGGGACCTAGGGTCTCTTTAAGGTCTTATTAAGTATGCCAAAAAACCTAGCGTCAGTTGATCGAAGGGTAATCCCTAAGGTCTCTCTAAGGTATTGAGCTTATAGATCCTACATGCATGATATGCAAATTATTACAGACATTTTCTTAATTAAAATTATAGACCCAAATAGAAAATACAATGAATAAATATGCCGCGTCTTCACTTCTCTTTAAGTCGTCGCATGCCATCAATATGATTTAGTTAGTATGATCCTGCACAAACTTGAAGGTCATCAAATACAAAGGGTATTTGTCATTATCAAAACCAAAAATAACTTATAAGGTCAACAGAGTTGATTTAATGGAACTAAGATTTTTTTTATTTAGGACTCAAGTAAGCGCTGCAAATATCTTTTCAGGGTCCCTGTTGGCGTAGTTCAAGAAACCAAGTAAGGGGGAATATATATTAAATTAGATTTTTATGAATTAATTGGAAAATGAAATATGTTATGAATATACGTGTATATGTTTTTGCATGAGTTTAAAATGCCAACCATTTAAATTACATTTTTTGAGCCTAAGACTGTTTATTTAGATACCTATATGTGAAAATGAACTGATGTAAGTGAATGATATTTTCAGGATAACAATATAAAAAGGAAAGAAATATTTTCAGTATATAAATGTTAAATGTAGGTTGACTTATTTTACAGGAAATATATATATATATATATATTTTCCTGTAAAATAAGCTAACCTACATTTAACATTTATATGAATTTTATTGCTAAATAGTGTGGCATGAGTAAAATAGAATTATATGTGGAATTATGTTATATGTATAAGATGCAGGATATATAGGAAATGAACTGAGTATAAAAACAATATATGAAATATGTTGCATGTGAGTATTAATGCAACCATGGAAACAAAAACAGCTGAAAGATGTTGGGATTAACACAAAAATAGCTGAAAGATGCTGGGACTAACACAAAAATAGTTGAAAGATGCTGGGTAGCAGATTAGCATATTTCTATGTAGTCTAACACAAAAACATATGCAAGATGCTAGGACTAACACAAAAACAGCTGAAATATGCTGGGTATGTTATGAAATGAAAATGAGAATGAAATGGAAATGAATGAAATGGAAATGAAATGTGAAATGTGAATGATGTGAAATGAAGAACGATATAAGTGAAATGTTACAAAATGTCAAAGTTGAGAGCATGAACATATGAGAATTACAAAATAATGACAGACAAAATAATGTATTATGGTAGTATCATTATTTATGCGTGTAGAACATGTTAAGTTTGGGTGGGGCAAACTCTTCACCCAAGGGCTTGCTGAGAAAGGCGAGTGCCTGGTTAGTATCAGGTGTTGCAGTAGGCTGCATAACATACTAGGGCAGAGTGAAACTACTTATATAGACGGCTAAATTTCCCTATTCTCGGGAGCCTTCTCTAGTAAACCTTTGGATGAACTGTGTGAGTACGAGATTACTTCTTCACCTAAGGGCTTACTGAGTAAGGTGAATGCTCTGGTATGCTTCAGTTGTGACCTTTGGGTTGCCTATTGTATTAGAGCAGAGGGATGCTACTTGTATGGACGGGTAATCACCCTTATCGGTAGGTAATCTCGTGGGCAAAATATCTTGTATGTGTTTGAATAGGATCAAAAAATGATTTTAGAAATTATGTTAATGATTAGCAAATGATGAATAATATGTTATACACAAACCTCATGTTGGCCACACATTATTTTAATATATTATTTTTTTCCTTACTGAGATGTGTCTCACCCGAATATGAACTTATCTTTTTCAGGACCTCTACGAGATCGAGCTTAGAGAGCTTGAGCTATTATAGCATTTTTTGAGAAAAAAAGTATAATTTTGATGAAATTTTGGGATGTCTATATTTTGTATTTTATGTTTTATGTTTTAAGTGTTCTGAGAAAAGGATGGTTGTGAATGCTAGAAGTTGTAGATTATGTTTTTGGAGATGTATATATATGTAGATGTAGGTTGATGAATGGATTATTTGGGTTGTTATAGTTAGAAACTTTGTTATTTTATTGTTGAAGGATTATAATTATGTTTTCCGCTGTATGATTGAATTGAATATTAGGTTCAAATGAATTAATGACATGGCACTTGAGTCCCACAAGGCGGGTTCGGGGCACCGTGAAGTACAGTTTATTCAAGTATAACACACAGGACTAGGTTTTCGGGTTCAGAGCATTACATTTTGGTATCAGAGAATTAGGTTTTGGGTTTTGTAGACTCTATAATGGATTAATACCAGAGTATAAGATTGAGTTGCGATAAAGATAAGGATGGGTAGATTAAGATACTGTTAGAAATTTTGAATTGTGTTTCGTAATCTTGGGGGCAAAAATCCCTTGATGGTCTTCTGTATTTTTTTGAAGAAGTAGTTACCTTCAAAAAATCATGGTAAATCCATCGATGGTGATGTTTCTGAGTAGAAAAATTAGAACTTGGGATTTGAACTCGAAGGTTATGTTGGTTGATTTGTAGAGAAAAAATCTTTGAATGAGAATAATTTAGGTGATGTGATTTAATGGTTTGTGGTCAAGTTGGGTGTTGATATTTAAATTGGAGTATATGGAAATACGTGGAATGAGGTTGGTTAGTTGATTTCAGAGGTTATGGCATCGGGGGAAACAAGCAAGTACCTCTAGGTAGAGGTGGACCAACGCAAGTTACTCGTTGATCCCAACTGAGGCAGATATTGCCAAGGGGGTAGGTATGAGTTTATGTTTAAGATAAATGATAATTTTATTTAATTATAGATAATGTAGAAATCAATAAAATGATATGTATTAAATTGTGTAAGATAGTTAGTTAATAAATTTTTAAAAAAACAAATGTGAATAATGATCGAGTAGCGAATTTCGAGGACAAAATTCTTTTAAGGAAAGAAGAATGTAATAACACGGAAAAAAATTTTAAAAAATTAATTAAATAAAATTATTAATCAATTAATTAGTTAAACATTAATAAATTAATGTATTAAATAAACAAATAAAAAGAAATAGTATGGAAAAAAGTTAAGAGTTATTAATTAATAAATTAATTAATTAAATATTATTAAAATAAATAAATAAATAAATAAGGAATAGTAAAAAAATTGGAATAAAGATATATATATATATATATATAGATAGTAAAGCTTATGCAGGAAGCTTTCAATCTTTAGATTGTAGTGCCTCTCTTCTCTTACTCTCTGCCTCTCGTCATCTCCTCCGTCCTCCTCCTCTCTCTCCTTATTTTCTTCACCAATATTCGGCTGATCAAGAAACAGAAGGTACCGTTGGGTTCTTAACTCCACCACTAACATTTCTACCGGAGCGAATTTGTCGTGGGAGCGGTGTAGGCACCATTCCTGAAGTAAAGTAACTTTTTCCTATTTTCTCAATTTCTCCTTAAATCAGCCATTAGACAATCGAGCACCACCACAGGGTCCTAGTCACGATCATTGACGTTTTGGCTGGCGTAAATTTTCAATTTGGGTTTCTTAGGCACCACTCCAAAGCGAGAATGAGATTTGGGGAATTGAGTAAATTGATTATATTTGAGGGTATAATTATTTATTTAAAATTTATGGGCCAAGGAAATATTAAAATAGTATTTTATTTAGGGTTTTTTTAATGGAACTAGGATTTTTTTTATTCAGGGCTCGGGTGAGCACCGCAGGTATCTTTTCGAAGTCCCTGTTGGCGTAGTTCAAGAAACCAGGTAAGAGGGAATATATATTAAATCAGATTTTTATGAATTAATTGGAAAATGAAATATGTTATGAATATATGTGTATATGTTTTTGTATGGGTTTAAAATGCCAACTGTTTAAATTACGTTTTCTGAGCCCAGGGCTATTTATTTAGGTACGTATATGTGAAAATGAACTGATGTAAGTAAATGATATTTTTAGGATAACAATGTAAAAAGGAAAGAAATATTTTCAATATATAAATGTTAAATATAGGTTGGCTTATTTTACAGGAAATATATATATATATATATATATATATATGAATTTTACTGGTAAATAGTGTGGCATGAATAAAATAGAATTCTGTGTGGAATTATGTTATATGAATGGGATGCAGGATATACAGGAAATGAACTGAGTATGAAAACGATATATAAAATATGTTGCATGTGAGTATTAATGCAACCATGGGAACAAAAACAGCTGAAAGATGTTGGGACTAACACAAAAACAGCTAAAAGATGCTGGAACTAAAACAAAAATAGTTGAAAGATGCTGGGTAGCAGATTAGCGCATTTCTATGTGGATTAACACAAAAACAGCTGCAAGATGCTGGGACTAATATAAAAACAGCTGAAATATGCTGGGTATATTATGAAATGAAATGAAAATGAGAATGAAATGTGAAATGTGAACGATGTGAAATGGGAAAGAGCCACGTAAAGTGAAATGTTATAAAATGTCAAAGTTGATAACATGAACAGATGAAAATTACAAAAATAATGACAGAAAAAATAATATATTATGGTAGTATAATTATTTATGTTTGTAGAACATGTTACGTTTGGGTGGGGCAAACTCTTCACTCGAGGGCTTGTTGAGAAAGGCGAGTGCCCTGGTTAGTATCAAGTGTAGCAGGAGGCTACATAACATACTAGGGCAGAGGAAAACTATTTATATGGGTGGGTAGATTTCCCTATTCTTGGGAGCCTTCGCTGGTAAACCTTTGGATGAACTATGTGAGTAAAAGATTACTTCTTCACTTGAGAGCTTATTGAGTAAGGTGAGTGCCCTGGTATGCTTCAGTTGTAACCTTTGTGTTGCCTATTGTATCAGAGTATAGGGGTGTTACTTGCATGAGCGGGTAATCACCTCTATTCCTAGGTAATCTTGTGGGTAAATGTCTTGCATGTGTTTGAATAGGATCAGAAAATGATTTCAAAAATTATGTTAATGATTTTCAAATGATGAATAATATGTTATACACAAACCTTATGTTGACCACACATTATTTTAATATATTGCTTTTTCCCTTACTGAGATGTGTCTCACCCGAATATGAACTTATCTTTTTCAGGTGCTCCACGAGATCGAGCTTAGAGAGTTCGAGCTATTATAGCATTTTTTGAGAAAAAGAAAGTATAATTTTGATGATATTTTGGGATGTATATATTTTGTATTTTATGTTTTATGTTTTAAGTCTTTTAAGAAAAGGATGGTTGTGAATACTAGAAGTTGTAGATTATTTTTTTGGAGATGTATATATATGTAAATGCAGGTTGATGGATGGATTATTTAGGTTGTTATAGTTAGAAACTCTAGTATTTTATTGTTGAAGGATCATAATTATGTTTTTCCCTGCGTGATTGAATTGAGTATCAAGTTCAGATGAATTAATGACGTGGCACCTGGGTCCCACAAGGCGGGTTCTGGACGTCACAAAGTATGGTTTATTCAGGTATAATGCACCAGATCACGTTTTCAGGTACTGGGTGTTACACTCTAAGTATTTTTCGGATCATCTCATAGGTTGTATATTTTTTTCCTAAAGTATTGAGGGAGTTTATAATATGTGTGAACCTTGTATACATATTTGTTATAGTTTCATGCGGGTTCATCTTGAAAGCTTCATACTCACTTGTGATCATGTCTATTCTACTATCTCCAACATCAATGGTTCCTTTATAAGTAACTTCTAGTTTATCCTAAATCTCTTTACCTAATTTACATGTCATGACCTATTAAACTCATTTATATCAAGAGCACAATATAATGCATTCATGACACTAGAGTTTACTTGCAACATCTTATGGTCATTGTCGGTCATGTCTTTTTCTTCTTTGGGAATTTCCTTCCCATCTATGGTTTTAATAGGAATTAAGTCACCATGTGTGACAACCTTCCAAACCTTCCAATCCATTGTTTGAAGATAAATTCTCATCCTTTATTTCCAAAATGTATAATTTAAACCACAAAAGAAGGCATAGTTGAGGATTGACCCTCTCTAAAGGGAGCTACTCCTAGGTGTGCCATCTAGATCTTTATTGTTAGGATTTGTTATAACTCCACTCTGATACCAATTGAAAATCAAGGTGTAGTCCCAAAAGGTGGGTGAATTGGGTTATTAAAATTTCTTCTTAATCTTTTTATGAATTCTTAACCTCTTTTAAATTCTTTCAAAGATTTATTGACTTCTTGTTGATTTAGCAACCACACAAAATTCAATGTTCTTTTATTCAATCCACAAACACATAATCATTCAATCAATCAACCAAACCAATTAACCACAATATATTTAAATAGGATATAAGAGTCAGCTTTCATCTTTTGCAGCCCTGTGTATTTGATTCAAGCCCTATAGTGAATGTAATTTGATTCAATTCAAACCATAACTCAAATCCCAAACAACTCAGAATTTAAATAAACTCTTAGTTAATTTGTCTTTGGGTCTTGACCAATCAACGTACTCCCTTTGAGGTTTCCGCAAGTATTAATCAACTAACATACTCCTTTTCGGTTTCCATAATCCCTTTATATGTTTGCTAGAATTTAAAGAGTAAGGGAAAGAGAGTGACACCGGGTTTTTATAAGGTTTGGCTTATCCCTAGCCTACGTCCTCGCCTTAGGCAAACCACCTAAGGATTCCACTATACTAGTTCCTTTCTGGGTGGAACAAAACCGTTACACACTCCTTCAATAGGCTAGAGCATCACCTCTCCTAGTGATACCCCACACTCGATCATTCCTTCAATAGTCTAGAGTTGTACCTCTCCAAGTGATACCCCACACTTGGCCAACGATCTAACAACCTTGAATCATCAAAGAAACAAGAAACCAGAGCTGTGTACAATAATGCTTTCACACAAAGCATATTAGTACAATTTTAATCACTATGCACTTCAATATTTAAATATCAAATTGAAATAGAATTGAAACTCAAGTATAGAATTCACCAATTCCTTTTCTTAATGAATATCAGTAGTAGGAACTGAGAGCAGGATGGATCAACAACTCTGAAATTCAGCAAATTAGATTTTGCAATGAGTGAGCAAGAGAGAACTTTGTTTGCAAGATTACTTACAATAGATTTTTCAATTCTTGGTGTTCTTGATGTTGATTTTATTTACAAAATCATATATTTATAGGCTTAGAAAAGTGTTTTCGTGATGCCTAAGTTTACTCGGAGTATTTCCTAAGTTTTCATTAATTTTGGGACTCAAGCAACCTTAATTTGAATTTTAAAACATTTAAAATTTTCGATCATTAACAGTGTTCATACGTCTGAGGTATCGAGTTTAGTTGTCTGAGGTTCCTTAATGCTTTGAAAAATTTGAACTGGACACAGGGTCAAGCATCTGAAGCATAGGTTCATAATTATGAAGTTCCTGTTCAGACGACTAAACTGAGTGTTCAGACGTTTGAAGGTGTTTTGTCTGTTCTGTGCTTCAAAAATAAAATCTTTAGTCTTATGAATTAAATCTTCATACGTCTGAAGAAACTTTTCAGTCGTCTAAGGATTCTCCTCAGTCGTTTGGGCAGACCACTTTCAGAAATTTCAGCTTTGTTTTAAAAATTTCTTTTTGCTCTCTTGATTTGATTTGTTATAAAACTTTTTCCTTGTTTTGAAATAAGGTCTCTAAGTCAATATTTAACCCTAAAAGAGCTTCAAACATATTTCCATAAGATATTTAAAATATGAAATACTTACATAAAGACTCCTTATGACTTTAGACATTCTAAGTGCTTGAGTCTTCATGCTTGTTTTTTTTTAAGCTCTCTTACTTTGCTTTTCTTTGGCTCTCTTGCTTTTCTTCAAGCTTTGATATACTTTAAGATCTTTAACATCCATGCTCTCATATTCTTTAAGCTTTGATAATTCATCCTTGAATCCAGGCTTTAAGCTTCATATGATCATCATTCTTTGAAATATAAGCTTTCAATGGATCCTTGTGAATACTTGACCTGGCATTTTCATAGTCGAGTCCTGAAATGTCATCACTTAATCAAATATGATAAGTTCCTCTTACTTGTTAGCATCAAAATGGGATGTTAAGCCTTGTAAGGCCAACAATCAACAGACATCCCAAAATAACAAAACTCTAGGGGAACCATCCATCCCTAGTTTACACACCCTATATGTTAGGGTACCAGCTCCACTCTATCTGGGAGCTCTATCACCAGCTCGATCTCGGTTTCTTGAAATGTTTAATACTTGGATGAGACACATCTCAGTAAGACGGAATAAGTTATTGATAGTGTGTGGCAATATGAGTGTAATTACAACAATATATACCTATTTTTTCAAATCATTAATCATCTGAGAAAATAATCATATGTGCATATAGCCATATAAAACACAACTTTTATAAACTTTTAAACTCGTTTCCAATTTCATTCATTTTCCCTTTTTGCATATTCTTTCATTTCCCCCTTTTCATTATTCTTTCATATTTCATTTATCCGGCCCATGAGTATCCTCGGTAACCATTAACATGTCGTGTCTGTAACTCATGGTCACTTCCATTTCACTATCCAGACCATGGGTATCCTTAGTAACCATTTCATGACGTGTCTGTAACCCATGGATACCCTAAGGATTTTTCTCCACGCCATGCTTCCCCTCATGGTTAGGGTCGTGCGGCCCGAAGGTTGGATATAATCGCGACCAATCGACCTGGTTAGATCAAATAATATCATATACCTGTTTGTAGTAACGAATGACCTGCCTCATACCCTGGTCTAGAATCTAGGGGGCAATATACAACCCTTCTCTGGTCCATTCATACTGCCACACCACAAGCTCCGCGAGTCCGTGTGGTTGCACTTTTCATTCGCTAGCATCGGTACTGTGCTTGATATCATAACCCATCGCTGGGGTTTCCATATCCATCCATTAGGGTTTTTCATTTCCTCCATTTCACTTTTCTCATATCAGCATTTCCTATTTCAATATTCATTGCAATTGTGACGTTGCAATGTTCACATTTCCAATATTCACGTTCATCATTCACAAATCAGTATTTACATATCAATATTCATATTTCAATATTCCCAGTAGATTCACATTTGTCTACTATTTCATTCTCAGTATTTCAATACCTGTCTCATCTTACAATAATATGTACATATATACGAAAATATATTTCATTTCACATGTTTCGTCATTTCCAGTATGCACATATCAATATTTCATATTTCCTCCATTTCATAAAATCATTTCCATATTTCACATGTTTCCACATTTCTCTATATACACATATATTAGTGTTTCATACTTTCACTATTTCCATAAAATCATTTCCATACATCCATTTATCCCATTTCATTATTTTCTAGAAATCGTATTAACATTTCCACATTTCAAACACATGTTATACAATACATTTCATCATTTTCATATAATCATATGCCACACAATTTTTCATTTATTAATCATATTATAATAATTTCAGGGAAAATACTATAATTTGTTTTACATATAATTCAACCAGTATTTCACAAAAATACCTGCCACAATTTATTCCTCTTACCTGACTTACCGAGATGCTCACAAATAACCAATCCCTACGCCCATGGCATTCACAGTTCAAAAGCTTGAAATTTCCATTTCCAAAAACATTCAACAAAACCTCAAAATAATCTTCATAAAATACTTCCTAGGTTCCCAATAATCCAAAGAAATCATTGAACTCCAAAATACTCAACTTACTCTGGTTTTGGGATGTTGCCCTGAAACCCCAAACTGAAATTCTGCTTTGGCTATGATGCATAGAATCTTCTCAAGAGCACCATGGTACAATATGATCGTCAAACCAGGCTTTACTAGAGCCATAAATCTAGAGAGAAGGAGGGAGAACCGAGGTTTCCATAAGAGAGAGAGAGAGAGAGAGAGAGAGAGAGAGAGAGAGAGAGAGAGAGAGAGAGGTTGTAAAATGTTTAAAAATATTTTCTCTCGGGTTCCTCTTTAAAATAGCCTCTGCATGTAAAATCATCGATGGTTTTCTATGCCTCAAACAAAACCGTTGCCGGTTTTGATTTTTAACCCACCATATTTAAGTATTTAACCCGTAACCGCCTCGTGGTAAAAATCAAATCAGTGCCGATTTTCTGGCTTCCCACAAAACCGTCACCGATTTCAGTCTTCCCACAAAATTGTCATTAGTTTCAGTCTTCATCTGGCCAAAACCTCCTTTTATTTTATTTTCTCATTATTCATATTTTTGGATCTCTACACCTTGTGGTTGCACTAACACCTCACTAGCAACGGTACTGTGCTTTCTATCCAACTCCAGTCCATCAGGGTTCTCATTTCCACATTTTAGTATTCATATTTTAGTATGTTGGGTCATTTCATCACATCAGAAATATTGACAGGTAGTCTTATATATGTATTTGGGGATAGTTAGAACTCTGGTGATGTGATTGTGTTTTCTTCCGTTGTATGTTTTATATTAAGTAATGATAGGAACACCCGGTTTCCTTTGTTAAAGAAGGTTGTGGCTTTATGGTATCAGAGATGTTTATTTTTTTCTATTTTAAATAACACCCCGAGCCCACTCTCGGGTTCAAGGTGCTATGAGTGGTATCAGAGCATTTTTATATTTATAGCAATTAAAATTTTCGAGTTGCTACAGCCATCTACTGGTAACTTTGTAATGATGGAGACATCCTGCAACATTACTGTTGCTTCACTATAAGGAAAGTGAAATGTGTTGGTCTTAGGCCTCTAGAGCTCTAGAAATGCGCTAATCAAATGGTGGTCAAGCCAAATGTACCGAATATGGTACAATGGATAGAAACCTATTTGTTGAATCCAAAAAATGATCCTAGGATTGGCATGACATTATGTCTCTAATGTGTGTGCACACTGACGCACTTTAAAGGCATCAGAATAATCCTCCTCCTATGCCCTATGGGAGGGATGAAGAGCCCCCAATGTTAAGAGGGAAGGATCGATTGGACTGAGATCCATGTTGTGGAAACATATGGAAAGATAAACGTATGCTTAGTGAAGATGTTTATTAAATATTAGAAAATTTGTATTAAATATACCATATCATAAACATAAACATACATTAATATAAAATGAAATAAATGTACAAGATCAAAGCAAAAACTAGAAATAAGTGAAAATGTTTACTGACAATGTCGTCATTGACCATTGAAAGAGAGCAATTAAAAAAGTAAATCACTTAAAACGCTCACTCAGAAAATGAAGGTGATGGGGCAGATTGCAGGAGAAAAGAAGAAGAAAGGAGAAGGGTGGTAAGTAGGAGGGAGAAGGAAAGGGAGAGAGAATAAATAAGGGGTGAGGGGGCATACGGAGAGGTAGTGGGCGTAGGGTGTAATAACCCAAACCTAGAAAATAAAAGAAAAAAGGAGAAATAAATAAAGAGAAAATAAAAATTTAAAAGGGCATCACAGCAAGGCTTCGTCGACGAAGAGATACTGAGAGCAAGGAAAATTCATATTTTTAGTGGATTCGTCGACGAATGTCCTCCTTAAGTTTGTCGATGAACCTTTTAGACTCGTCAATGAAGCTTAGCCTATAAATAGGTCGTGGGTCATTTTCATCCGGGAATTCTCTCTCCTTTCTCACTCTCTCTCTAGGGCTTCGGTCCTCGTACCTTCTTTCTTCAATTCTGACCCAGATTTAGCCCCGATTCGATAATCAGAAACCACTACGAGGTTCTTGGGGCGATTCTCTCCAAGTTAATCGGAGTAGAAACTTGATTTGGAGTTCTTGGGCACCACTCTAAAATTAGGGTAAGTAGGATATTTTTAATATTAAATTAATTATTGGGAGTGTGTGGGCCTAAGAGATGTTAAATGATAAATATTTTGGGTTTGAACTGATTAAGTTAGGATTTTTAGAATATAGGGTTCCGTTTTCCATTCATTTTAGGCAGAGCTTTGAGGATCAGGTAAGGGGGATAAATTATACCAGGTTTTTTAGTAAATTTGAATTGATTATTTTCGAGTATAGGAACCATATAATTATAGTATGATTTTTTGAATAGTTTAGGCAATTGAAAATAATGATTTTGATTATAAATCATAATTAAGAAAAACCTTGTGGCATGAAAATAATCCTTCTTAATTAACTGGTTGTAAATACTATACGGTTGTGAAAACCGCCTGCTTGCTAGAACTATTTGGATATGAGTACTGCCTGGTTGTGAATACTGATTAGTTGTGGATACTGTCTGGTTGTGAATACTGCTTGGCTATGAATACTGTTTGGTGGTGAATAGTGTCTGTTGTGAGTGGAAACGTGTAGTGAAATACGTAACTGCCCTACGTGGGCCACGTATAGTGAAGTACGTAGCAGTCTTGTGTGGGCCACGTACGAGGTAGTACACAATGGTCCTATGTGAGCCATGTACTGGGTAGTAAGCAGTAGTCCTACGTGGGCCACGTACAGTGATGTATGCAACTGTCCTATATGGTCCACGTACTGAGATAGTACGCAGTAGTCCTTTGTGGGCCATGTATTGGGTTGTACGCAGTAGCCCTATGTGGGCCACGTACTGCAAGGTATGCAGCTGCCCTAGGTGGGCCACGTACTAAGTTCAGTGTGTGTGTATACTAGTATGTGAACTTAAATATATAAATATTAATGGAAAAGTAAAACTCTCCGCCTAAGGACTTACCTTAGGTGAGTGCCCTGATAAGTATTAGTTATAGCCACACCCAAATTAAAGGGTAAGGTTGCAAATGGTATGAGAGTAGAGGGGTGTTACATGTATGGGTGTGTAAACTCCCCAATCCTTAGGAACTTTTGCTATAAATATTGGTTTTGTTTGTGTGACTACAGTTTGTATGCGCCTTGTCAGTTGTTGATTAATTGATGAGTTTATTTTGTATATATATTAAAACTCTTCTACTACACACTGCTATAGTTTATTTCTTCCTTACTGAGAGCTGTCTCACCCCAACGAATTATTGTCTTTTCTAGGTCTTCAAGTGATCGAGCTTAGAAAGCTCCAAGGCCAGGGTTTAGTTTTTGTGAATGTGAGTGGATGTAGATACTGGAACTTTTAAGTTGATGTCTTTATATTTTCCTGGTTATGTAATATAAAGTGAAGGGATACACTTTTGGGATGTATAGTATAGAACTTTGGTATTGCAATGGAGAATGTTTAATTATTTTTACTGCGTGTATGTTAGATATGGTGTTAGAGATGGTGAATGGTCTCATAACACCCCAGGCCCCACTTGGCGGGTCCGGTGCGTGACACAGGGGGGTAGGGCATGTAGGGGTCGGGAAAGGGAGTGAGCAGAGTGGGGAAAGCCACATTGTTGTGTGCTAGAACTGACTTTCTAAAAGTCGATTTTGGTTGTATTTTTTTTTTTCTACATAGTGGCCTTGGGAAGAGGGTGCGCTAGTGGAGAACCGACTTTTAAAAAATTGGTTTTGACTTTCAATTCTTTTTCCCTGCCTTGGGAAAAGAGTGTTGGGGGGGGGGGGGGGGGAATAGGAGTAGCATATGACTAGAACCGACTCTTTTTTTTTTTTCAAAAGTCTATTTTGCCACATTTTGTATTTTTTTTTCATACTTAGTTGAGTTGAATTCTGTAAATATACTCCCACCTACCTTATATTTGTGTGTGTGTGTGTGTGTGTGTATTTAATATTCCCATAAAAATCTATAAATTAAATAAAAATTGAAATAGTAAGAACAATGATATTTTATTCAAATAAATGAGCCGTGAACACTAAGTACTTTAGAGATGATACAAGCAGGGGTATTTATACACTATTACATGATATAAGTAATATTTATAAATCCCATGATTTGAGATAAGAAATGTTTTGTTGTCATATATCTTATTCTTTTAAACAGTAGGCTCTGATTTGTTAGCATATATGACCCTTAGACATTGACTTTGGATCTTTGACGCTTCTTAACCTTTATTGTAATAATTTGCTTTAAATATTTGTCATTTAAATTTGTAGCGGACAAATGTGACCGTCAATAGTTTGATGTAATCGTTGACGATTTTTCTTTGAAATTACTTTTAAAGTGTGTTGAGCAAACTTTGTCAGGATTGGAGGCAAAGTTTGCTGTGAAAAAAATAATGAAGAACGGCCTTTGAGGGTACAAATATGTTTGGCTATTGTTGTGTGATATTCTTTCCAAAGATAGTTGATTTGTTGATGAATTTTGTATCTGTAATTGAGAAATGATGCTGACGGATCTGATCCATCCTCAAAGAAGACGGTCAGACTTCCGCCATGCTCAGATGTAGCATTGAGATGTATGGTTCCGCCATACTATTATGTATTGAGATGTATAGATAATACAATGGTAAAAAAATATATATATGAATAATACATGGGCTGAGATTTTTTGTTTTTTTTTTAACATAGCGTTCACAATGGCTCTCATACCATAAATAAAAATTGAAACAATAAGAACAATAATATTTTATTCAAATAACTGAGCCGTGAATAGGTACTTTAGAGATGATACAAATAGGAGTATTTATACACTATTACATGATATATGTAATAATTTTAAATTCCATGATTTGAAATAAGATATGCTTTGTTGACATATATCTCAGTTTTTAATCAATAAACTTTGATTTGTTAGCATATATGACCCTTAGGCCTCCGATATTGATTTTGAATCTTTGATGCTCTTTAATTTTTGTTATGGTAATTTGTCTCGAATTTTTATCATTGAATCAACTCATCCATAATTTTGTTTTAAAATTGCTTTTTGAGTATGCTGTTAACATAAATATGGCGCTTCCAACAATGAACTAAACCCAACCTAGCTGGCCGTAACATGGATGATAGAGAAGGCAACACGTGCAACGAAATATCCAGACGGTTCCTCGCGCGGAAATACTCGAAACATCTGGAGAACACGAGAACTTTTTTCCTCTGCCGGTTTCGTTCATATAAAAGGCGAAATCTGGCCTCCTCTGTTTCTCCATAACAAAAAGTTGAGTGTGATCACATTCAAGACAGAGAGCTCAAATATTTGATTCGCTTGTTTTGGGTTTGCGGAACGATTCTGAGCTGGTAACTTAGTCATTTGGATTGTGGGTAGTCTGGAAGGATTTTTCTGCTTCTGTACTCTGAAAACATACTGTAAGTACTTTTGTTTTCTGTCTTGCTTGTGAGATTGAATCGATTGAAGATTGCTCTGTTTGGTTGGTTGACGGGAAAATGCATGAGAAAAGTACCAAATCTCCTTATGATTGGCAAGCAGGATTAATGAAGCTTGAACCATAGATTAATTTAGTTGATGAATTGCAATTCGAAAAAAAATTTGAAATTTACAGGTACTCTAAATTGAAACTGATTGTCCTTTTGTTTTCTATAATTGACTTGATCAGTCAAGATAGTTAGGTTCTTTGGGTCTGGTTAGATTCATTGAGCTAAATGGTTTCACTGGGAGAGCTGTGCTTCTATTGTGTACTTTCTTCACTAGCATGACCCTTTTGGGCATATCAGTTAATGTAGGATGTCTGTCTCTCTTATTAAAGAGAAAGATTTGGGAGGAACCGACTCACCACATCAATAGCACTAGGGTCACAAAAGTGTGAGATGTGCTAGATTGGATTTCAACGATGTGGTCCTGTATCAATTTTAATGGGTCTAAATATTAGTATCATACAGTGGTTGTGTGATATATCTGCTTTTCATTACTGTTTTCCTTACTTAAAAAAAAGAAGATTTTGAGGGGCAACTTCCTGACATGGATGAAGATATGTGATACTCAGATCCTTCCCTGCAAAATTCTGCTTCTTGAGTTCTAGATTTGCGAAGTTTCAAATTCTTGAAGTTGTCACTTACATATGCTTCTCAGGCGTTACTCAGCAATTTTTGGAAGGTTGTGCTTTGGAGGCACCATTCTATTGTATGTTTGTGCATATTATATAGAGCATTTTTAAATCGGTGCAGAAGGATAGGATGATTCTACTCCACTAATTCCTGCAGACTGAATAATTCCATGATACTCCCTTGTAATAACTAGTTGTTTATTTCTTGCGATATTCAACCATTCTTTCTATACCTTCTTAAGTTGAAATTCAGAATCAAACATCCTTGTTGGAGGTTAAAGTGCAACTATTAGATTTGAATTTGTGCAAATCTTCACAAGATATGATATGCATTGTCCAAATCTAGATAATACAGCAGGATATGGTTTGTCCAAATTTGCAAAAATCTAAACCAATGACTTGAAATTTATGCTCCAAACACTAGCCTTAGTTAAGATGATTAACCATGAGCTACCATTATAATTTTGTTTTCTCAACCAAATCTAGATGTCTTGTTTTATACAACTTCTCATTGTCAAAATAGATATCTTTAAATTAATTTTCACGCATTTCCAACGAAGATATCTACCTTTTATCTTTTAATCAATGTTACAAAGTTGAAATTCGAGAAATTTGTGATTTTTTTTTACAAATTTTCTTCGTTTTAGTTTCTAATTTCAAAACTCAAGTCTCACAAGAGTTACTGATTGTTATTTGACTTTCTTATTGCAGATTATATTTGAGTTCTGTTTTGTTTCTTCATCGGCAGCTTAGTTTGTAAGCTGTTTTCTTGCTCACAACTCTTGGTTAGATAACTACTGCCAAAATTGGTGAAAATGTTGCCTGCTTATAGATGCATGGAGTCACATCCCCATGAGGGGAATCGAAATGGAACCCCGTTTTTCCAACACTACCATCCAAGCTTTGAAGCTATCCCGTCTTATATGAAGGTTGAACCTGGAAAAAATCCTCTCCCGTATGAATCATGGCCCTATACGGGTAACTATGGCTACACACTACCATGTCATGCATGCTGCAACCACAACTACTTCCCTAGTTACTATAGTTTTAGACGTCCTTATCATCATAATCTACCAGATTCGCCTTCTAGTTGTATTGGGGGCTATCCTGCGTTCCCTGGATACTACCCTGTTTATTATGTTCCCCCTCATTATTCGGTGGAGCAGCCTCGGTATGTAAGTGAGAAGAATGTGCCGAAAACCTATTATTGCTGTGGCTGTACTAGTCACGTGTACAATTTGAAGGAAGGCAAAAGTTTGAAGATTGAAGAACAGGAGCCAGATCTTCAAAAGATGGGTAGTGCTTCTTTGGTTCCCACAGAGTTAAAAAACAGTCCATATCAAATTGTGTGGATGCCACCTGGATTTGCAAGGAATAATGAGAATCAAATGCCTCTTGAATCCAAGGTGAAGGATGAGGGCAGGACTCTGTGTGATGCAAAGCCCCCTGAAAGGGGGGCACAGGAGCCTGTGTATGGGTGGTTTCCGCTCGACTTGAACAGGTTAGGATCTTTGAAACACCGGGGGGGGGGGGGGGGGGGTGACAAGTTAACTCAAAATCACCAAGATGGGCAGGTGAATAACCCATTCCCTTATCCTATCATTTGGATGCCATCTTCTCATAAATCAGAGGAAACTGAGAGAAAGGAATCTGGGGAGACAAATAATGCTCCGAAATCCGTTGAAGAACAACCTTCTAATTTCAAGATTATTTCGGTGAAGGTCCCAGACAGTGAGAATGGCATGACCAAACCAGATATGGATGGAGAGAATTCTGGTGGCGTAAAGGTGAAGGACAAGATTTTTAATCTCAAAGATGCTCCTGTTAAGCAAATGGAGCAGCCCAAGGATAAGGATCCGGATGGCAATAGTGGACAACCTAGAGAAATTCCAGTGAAGCCCATCAAAAGTAATGGAGAGAAGGAACCACACGAAAATGGTGCTAAAAGACATTCATCCCCACCAAAGATATCCAAGTTACCTCCTGTTTGTCTGAGAGTTGATCCTCTGCCAAGGAAGAAAAATGGTAATGGCAGTTCAAGGTCTCCTAGCCCCCCAGGTAACAGAGAGAAGTTGGGAGAAGTCTTCACTGAGACTTCTAAGTTGCCCAACTTGTCAGGCTTAGAAGAAAAGGTCATGAAGGATCTGCAAGTTCAGCACTCTGCTATTGATGAAAGCAAGATGAAACCAAGCAAAAATGGAGGAACTGTTATTGATGTGATGGTGGGGAAGGCTGACCAAACTCACGAAAGCAGTAATGAAGCGTTGCAGAATGGTTCCCAGGGTCAGGTTCCTGCTAATCTGTCAATTAATTCTCATGTAGATGGTGGAACATGTATTGTTGAATCTCAAATAGAAGCAGCTCCAGTGGAATCAATTAAAGTGGAGAAATCAGTAAATAATGCTGAATCTGGTGATTATAATTGTAATATTGAAAATGATGGAGCAAGGGAGATGCAGCAGCAGAAATTTGAGGAAGACAACAAAATAAGCAAACAAAGCTTGACAACCATAGCAGCAGCTGTGATAATTCAGTCTGCCTTTCGTGGATTCAAAGTGCGGAAGTGGGAACCGTTGAAGAAACTGAAGCAAATTGCTGAAGTCTGTGACCAGTTAGCTGAGATTAGGAGTCGAGTCCAAGCTCTGGAGTACTCAAATCTTGGGACGGACAACAAGGAAAGAGCGGTAATTGGGGAAACTATAATGAGTTTGTTGTTGAAACTGGACACTATTCAGGTATGTTTTGCTGCGCTCTCTCTCTCTCTCTCTCTCTGCATGCATGCATGCATGTTACATATTTGATGATTTACTACACATGAAGTAGGATCAATTCTTCTAGGGAAGATGGATCTGTCTTTTGTTGATGTGAGGGCTGCTGCTTCTATATTTAGATTCTTGAAATACTTGTCTGATTCTGAACTGGGGTCTTATTTAGCAGGGCTTGCACCTGGCCATTAGGGAAATCAGAAAATCCGCTGCAAGGGAGCTCACCAGCTTGCAGGAGAAGCTTGACTCTCTGGTAATTGAGAGTACTGAAGAATTCGCTGAGAAGATTTCTGCTGTTGATAATATTTGTGGTTGTGCATGTGAGGGTGTCAGGTCACATGAAGGACAAATCAAGCAGTTGGAGGAAGGTGAGCATACCTGTTCTGAAAGCAACTGCGGTAAAAACTCTTCCCATGCCGCTGATGATGACTGTTGCCGAGGCAAGGAAACCTTAGGGGCTACATCAGTTAACAATGTTGATAGGAAAGTAAAATCATCTGAGACAGATGGCATCGAGCCTAAACTAGCAGGCTTAGAACCATTTGTGAAAGCGGAAGGGAAGGAGGCTCCTGGAAAGCTTGATGCTGGTCATGCAGTGATGACAGAGGTACAGAAGGGGGACTCTGATCTGGAGCATTCAGTTGAACTTCGATCAGGTGTAGGGAAGAGGATCAATTCTAAGATGGAGTTGCATGAAAATGAACAAATGGAAGCCTCAACTGATTTACAAGAAAAGGAACTACTGCTGGCTGTGGCTGATAATTCAACACCAGCAGACAAAGCTTTAGAAGTCAATCAGCAGGTGGAAGATGAGGAGCCTCTTCTTCCCGAGTCTGCAAAGCATGAACCTGTTGAAGCAAGGGAGACTCAGGTCCAACATAATGGAGATGCTGTATCCAATGAGGCAGCTGATGTCATGCTACAGGGTAAAGAAGGTTCATTAATGAGCCAATTAGACCAGCAGTTGCTGGGATCACGTAAGGGAGGAGCAGTCATGGCAGAATTGGAGTCGGTGGGTGTGAGGTTGGGAAAATCTGATGAAATCCTTGGGAATAAGGGACCAGAGGAGCTACTGGAGCAATCCCAAACAGAGGAGGTTAGACATGTGAATGGGATTGCTGAAGTATCTCAACCAGAGGAATCCCAAGCATTGTTTCCATCGCCAGATGGAGAGAATCATGACAATGAACTCAGACATGTGAATGGGATTGCTGAAGTATCTCAACAAGAGGAATCCCAAGGATTGCTTCCATTGCCAGATAGAGAAAATCATGACAATGAACTCATTGCTGAAGCATCTTATCCAGAGGAATCCCAAGCATTGCTTCCAATGCCGGATAGAGAGAATCACAACGATGAACCGACAGAAGAGCAAAAAAGTGATGGCCTAGAATATGACCTCTCTTCTGCATCTGCAAGTAGAGGGATTGCCTCTGAAGAGAAGGCAATGTGGGCTGAGAATTCCAAAGAAGGCGGCCCCAATGACCCAACAAATGGAGTGGAGGAAGATAAGGAAGGGCAGGAAAAAACTAGCACAGTTTACACGCCCTATTTGGAGCCTGCTGATATTTTCTTTGCTTCCAAAGAGACAGAAGGGCTAGTTGAGGAAACGAAAAGAGACGCTGAAAACCAGCCAGTAGCAACTGGAGAGGATGATGATGAGCAGCTGGAGGGGGAAATGGAAACCCTGGAATTGCAACCTGGGGTAGGCAAAGATGAAATGGTTGTACAGCCTATGTTAAAAAATACTGAAGATGATGATACAAATCATCTGGCCCCAACAGGAGAGGAGGAAGAAGAGCTGGATGGGCCAAAAGTAGAATCCCAGGAGCTGGCATCTATGACTGAAAATGCCAAAATGCATGTCCGTCTCAACGAGTCTGAGGCCAAGGTCCTGACCAGGACACACAGCGGTGCACAACTCCCTGAAGAGAAAAGGGAGCTTTTCCCTGTTTTACATACTTCCAAGCAAATCCCTCTTGAAGAACATGACTTGGGGAAGGGGAGCAGTCATATGCTACTGGAAGAAAACAAGAAATTGAGGGAGATGATGGAAAAGCTGATGGAGGAAGGGAAAGAACAGTTGACAGTAATATCTCGCCTGACAGGTAGGGTTAAAGATTTGGAGAGAAAGTTGGGGAGGAAGAACAGACTGAGGACGAGGCCGTTTAGAGCATCAGCATCAGAAGCATCTGCATGTTCTTGTGCCAGAGCACTGAAAAAATAGTTAAGGCAATAGGCGTTGCTATGTAAACAAATGAAGTGTCGTACAGTTGAATACACTTGTAAATGTGCGCATGTGTGAGGTGGCGTCTTAGCCGCCTGATCACTGCTATTTTTCTTCTTTTTCCTTGTTCATGTAATTAACGTAGTCTGTGTTCATCTGCAGAGCTGCTTGTATTTTTCCGAGAGATCTGGTAATAAAATATGATCTTCATTTGGAATGAGGCACATAGGAAGTGTTATATATCTTGGAACTTGGGGATGGTTTTTTGTAATGAGTCAGTTTAGTTTAGTGATCGCTGCTTGTGGTGAGAATTATTTGCAGCGTGTGTGCATCACTTTTGAGCAGATGTTCGCATTATAGGATTTGGATTAGAAGTTATATCTGATTTGTTTACATTTCAGGGGTTTTTATTTTTTTAAATTTTGTGTGTAGCTTTTTTTGAGTTTTTCCAATCCAAACAAAGAATTTGCAAGAGATATAATTAGTTTCTAAATCGAAAATTTTACATTAAGACCAACCTGTTTCAAGTTACTGATCAACTTTGGTTAGCAGGATTCATTGCATCTGAACCTTGTTCTTTAAGGATTTGGGTTTCTAAAAGATTGGATTCTCTAAAGAAATCCCATGAAGGGCACCGGCAAGAGTCTTTCTTATTTCATATATTTTCTGGATTAGGCCAAATTCTTCATTATCTGTTAGTTGCAATCCTTACCTTAGCCTGAAAGACTTCCTGCCTTTGCATTTATTATGAATATCGAGGTTTTTGAAGACCACACATTCCACAGTAGTTTTACTCTGATGTTTTAGAGACCCATGATTGCTTCAATTGAAAAATGAAGTGGTATAGGATGTCTTGAAGTCAGTAGGTTCAGTCAAGAAGAAAGGAAAAGATTGGCAAGAGGAAATAGAAAAGCTATCTGGAAAAGGGGGGGTGGCTGTTGAGCTGGGAGTAATCATTATCAATTGAGGAAATCCACACGATGAACACAACCATTGGGAAGTTGATTGATGATGGGGAATGGAGTCCCTTTTACGTATGTTGAATAGATCTTAAAGACTATTTTGGAACCTCGGAGGGGGAGACTCTTGTTCAAAGTTTGAAAAGGAGAAGATGAAACAATAAAATTTCTGAAAGCATAAACAATATAACACAGACGAACAGGCAGCCAAAGGTAAAAAAAAAAATTTAGCAACCTTTGAACGAAAAAGGGGGCAAGACAATTTCAGATAATTTCTTTTGACAGCCTGCAGTAGGTTCATTCAGATTCTGAAAATCATGTACTTCCCCCTCAATATGGATCTCATTAAAATTCATTAATGGGTCACCTCCACAATGAATTTCTTAATCCTCATCAATGGGGAGAAAGCATATGAATTTATTCTTGAAAGAGGTATTGGAGAGGGTGATCCCCTGTCATTTCTTATTCTTAAGTATTTGCATAGAAGCTTTTTCTCTGCATCGCTAAGAAAAGCAGCAGCCAATGGGTGTGAGTGTGTGACCCTGTGAGAGCATCAAGATTAGAAAAGGTGGTCTAGGGATGCTTAACCTGACAGTCTTTTGTTCTGCAAAGCCGACTTTGACAGCTTCAAGGAGACTCTTAAACTCCTTAAAAGATGAATGCCAATGCCAATGCCAATGCTTCAAAACCAAGAAATGATGCTTTCAAGAATATTGTGGTTTATGTCCACCGCGATACTGGGTCATGGCATGCTACATTGGTACCTCAAGCTGCAAGGACAAACTATTATCTCAGTTTACCATAATAGAATATTTGGTTCGTTTGCTTTTGTGATATAAAAAATATTTCTACAAAATAATATTTTGATTTTATATTCATTTTATGCTTGGAGAGAGTTTCGATTTGGATTTGTATTAGATTTAAAGAAATTTGATATTGTTGTAACTAAGTGCCAACTAGGATAAGTTAGCATCATGTGCCAGCAGCATACAATCTCAGGTCAGCTTCAAGTCAGTTATAAATCTATTAGTAAAGTTGGTATAATAGAATGAGATCAAGGCCAGATGAAGCAGTCACGTGGCATCAAGCTGAGGTGTATAAATAGTTGGTAGAAACAACAATGCATATACATTCAACAATTAAGCAAGATATTAGATACAGAGAGAAAGAAAAGAAGCCTACAGAACCTTGGGAGAGTACTTCTTGTACCCGAGAGAAGATTTGTGAGGGAGGCTTGAGTTTTCTGCTGTGTACTCTTGGTGTTTTTGATTTTAATCTTCAATAAAGAGTTGCCCTTGCTATGTGGATGTAGGTCATCTTGGACCGAACTACGTTAATTGCTGTGTGTTTTTTTACTCCATTTTTCAATTATGTTATTCTAGATATTAGGCATTTTCTCAGATTCTTGGCTGGTATTCTAGAATTGTGCTGATATATTCAGCATACAAGAATTAACAAGTGGTAACATAGCTAGTATACAAGAATGGGTACAGCTAAGTTCGATCTTAAGAAGTTCACAGGGGAGAATGACTTTGGCCTTTGGAGGATCAAGATGAGAGCCCTCTTGGTTCAATAGGGACTACAAGGTGCATTGTTGGGCGAAAAGAATATGCCATCAACACTGGGAGAGAGAGAAGAAAGAAATGTTGCAGAAAGCACATAGTGCAATCATCCTCTGTCTCGGTGACAAAGTCCTAAGGGAAGTGGCCAAAGAAACATCAGCTACTGTAGCTTGGCTCAAATTGGAGAAGTTGTACATGACAAAGTCCCTAGCCAACAAGCTGCATAAGAAGATTCGACTCTACACTTACAAGATGACACCAGGTAAGTCAATTCTTGAACATCTTGGTGAATTCAATAAAATCATTCTTGATCTTGTGAACATTGATATAACTGTAAAAGATGAGGATAAAACTATATTACTATTAAGCTCTTTAGACTCATCTTATACAAATATCAAAAAACAATCATGTATGGTAGAGATTCTTTAACCTTAGAAGAAATTCAATCTATTATGCATTCTAGAGAGCTGCAGGCTAAGGAAGAATCTAAAATAGAAACTGGTGAGGGTCTAAATGTTAGAGGAAGAGGGGATAAATAGGAAAACAAAGGAAAAACCAACAGATCGAGGTCTAAGTATAAAGGCAAGAAGTTTAAATGCTTCTTGTGTCATAAGGAGGGACATTTCAAAAGAAATTGCCCCAAGAACAAACTACATACAAATAAAAGGGAAACTGTTGAAGGGAATGTTGTTGTGGTCCTAGATGGATATGAGAGTGCTGAGGTGCTCACTGTGACTGCGATCGCTTCAGATGAGGAATGGATTATGGACTCTGGCTATTCTTTCCATATGTGTCCTCATAGGTCCTGGTTTGAGTCATTCACCAAAACAGGCGAAGGACATGTTCTTTTAGGGAATGATAGGGTTTGTGATGTCCTAGGTGTTGGTATAGTGAGAATAAAAATGCATGATGGCATGGCCAGATTGCTGCAAGTTAGATATGTACCAGACCTTAAAAGAAACCTAATCTCCCTAGGAATGCAAGACCAGTTCGGCTGCACCTTTAAATCTGAATTAGGGGTTTAAAAGGTATTTAAAGGCTCCTTAATAGTGATGAAGGGTAGACTTAACAATGGGTTGTACAGCCTGATAGGTAAGATTGTGTGTGGGGAGGTTTCAAGTGTGCTGAGTGAACATGAAAAATTAACAAAACTTTGGCACGTGAGGCTCGGTCACATAAGTCATATAGGACTCCTAGAACTAGAAAAACAAGGTCTCTTTGGTAAGGATAAAATAGGAGACCTACCCTTCTGTAATCACTGTGTATATGGAAAATCTACAAAGGTTAGCTTTGGCAGAGGAGCTCATCACATAGCTCAACTATTGTAGTATGTGCACTGGGACTTGTGGGCGCCAGCAAAGGTTCCATCTTATGGAGGAGCAAGGTATTTTCTAACCATAATAGATGATTTCTCTAGAAAAGTATGACTGTTTGTTTTGAAACATAAAAGTGATACTTTTGCTAAGTTTAACGAGTGGAAAATGTTAGTTGAAAATCAAACTGGTAGGAAGATTAAAAGGCTAAGAACTGATAATGGGCTAGAATATTTTTTAAAGGAATTTAATAACTTCTGTAAGTAAGAAGACATTGCTAGACACTTGACTATTAGGCACACACCACAACAAAATGGTTTAGCCAAACGTATGAATAGAACTATTCTTGAAAGGGTAAGATGTTCGCTATCAAATTTTGGTCTGTCCAAAGCATTTTGGGCAAAGGTAGCAGATGCTGCAGTATATTTGATTAACAGGTGCCCTTACTCAGCTATTGGGTTTAAGACACCTCAGGAACTATGGACTCGTAAACCACTTAAGTTGTCTAACCTAAGGTTGTTTAGTTGTGTTGCTTATGCTCATGTTAAAACTGACAAGCTTGAACCTAGAGCTATTAAATGTATCTTTGTGGGTTACCCTAGAGGAGTCAAAGGCTACAAATTGTGGGTAGAAGCACTTGGTCAACAAAAGTGTATTATAAGCAGGGATGTGGTCTTCAATGAGGGTGAAATGGCTAGACAAAAGTCCATGGACACTACGGAACAAGACAACTCAAATAGTGATGCATCTCAGTTTGAGGTGGAGCTTGAAGCTGGACAGCATGAAGACCAAAGGCACGTCACTGGTCAACAAGAAGAATTGGAGACAGAAGCAGTTTTAGATCATTTACAGGAGGCTCCGAGTACAAAAACTCAGCTGCAACAAGAAGAAGGAACTGATTCATACAAGTTAGCAAGAGACAGACAAAGAAGGACTATGAAAGCTCCCTAGAGATATGGATACACAGACTTGGCTGCCTTTGCCCTCACTGTTGCTGAAAATATTATAGATGCTGGCCCAAAGACTTACCAAGAAGCAATTCAAAACAAAGATGCAGAGAAGTGGATTGTAGAGACCCAAATAATTATTGTTATTTAATAACAGAAGGGGGAAAGAAAAGCAGCAGGGTCTCGTCGACGAACAGGGGATTCGTCGACAAGAACACATGAGGGGCTTGTCGATGGGGATGCATCTCGTTGACGAGAAGATACCAAGGGGATATATCGCAGTTTTGAATTTTGTTGACGAGGAGTAAGCATTTGTCGACAAATTGCCTTTTTGACCTTGTCGACGAAGTGACGTGACTCGTCGACGAAGGTCAGTGTATAAATAGGCCTAAACCTCATTTTTGGCCAAAAAATTACGCGAGAACTCCTCTCTCTCTCTCTCCTTAATTCGTCCCTCCTCCCTTATCTCTAAGATTTCGATTCGGATTCTCGCTGGTTCGATGATCTGAAGCCACCACGGCACTCTCAGGAAAGTTCTTTGCAAATCTACTGGAGTGTATTGTCGGTGGGGCTATCTTGAAATTCATCCCTAATTTAAGGTAAAATTTTTTATTCGAAATTTGGTATTTCCATAGTTATATGAAACATTGTACACGAAGAAATACCGAAGTTTAGTTCTGAGAGATGTTGATTTCAGGTTATTGAATGGGGAATCCTGCGGGTGCAGGACCAGTATAACTTAGGGAGTTTTTTTTTCAGAAATCGGGTAAAGGAATAAACTAAAACAACAATTTTTTCATGAAAATTATTATGAGATTATTAGTAAATTTATGCTCAGAAAGTATATATTATATGTGAGTATCACTGAGAAAATGTATATTTGGGAAAATACTGTTGTTATACTAGAATGTATGTTTTTAGTATAAAATGCCAGAAAATATGATTTCAGTATAGAATGTATGATTTTATTGAGCATTGTGTGGCATGAATATTATTTTTACGTAAATTATATTATGTTGAAGCAACTTTGCAAGTAAAGTATATTTTAGTGATTTTCGGAGATTATGAAAAATGCAATACATTATGATTTTAAAATACATGATAAACAAATTATTTATTCAGATTGATATGTATGAAATGTTCTGCGCAAGGCCGTGATTGATAGTCGGCACAAGGCCGTGTATATATGAATGATTTTGGCACAAGGTTGCAGATATGAAAGTAAACGGCACAAGGCCGTATGTATTTATGTTATTACAGAAAATGTTATCAATCTATTTACGTTAAACAATATATTATCATGTATTATATGTTATCAGAACCCAGATGATAGTTTAGTTCAGTTTCAGGAGCACGGTACTATAGCTATACAGATCAGATTATTACAGTTTAGACTTGTGCTAACTGCCCCTGCAAGTAGAGGGGGTGGAAGATGGATAGTCAATGTGACTTTCAGTGTAGAGTTGTAGACGTCTACTAGCAGTTCGAACTAGGGTGTGGCGGGCCCATCATACTTACAAACATTTTTTACTTGGTAGTAGTTGGTCAGCCATTGTTGGGTCCTGCCTTCGGACTGCACAACCCCTCATGGGGAGGGGGGGTAATACATGACATCAGTTAGCTATACATCCTGGGTAAAATTTCAGTATTATTAGTTATATCAGACAATTTATGATCAGTATTGTAACAACACGAAGAATAATGACATTTAAATATTAAAAAGAAAGGGAAATGGAAATCGGAAACAAAAAGAGGTTCGCGTTTGTCGACGACATTGCATTTTGGAAAGGATAAATCCCGAGAAATTTTTCAGCTCCTTGTCGACGAATACAGGGGACTAGTCGATGAGGGTATATAAGGAGCTTGTCGACGAGGATGAGATTCATCGACGAAAATATAATTGGGGTTTGTCGACGAGAAAATACCAAGAAGATGATTTTGGGGTTTCTAAATTTTGTCGACGAAGGGGAGAGTTCGCTGACGAATTTCGTATTGACCTCGTCGACGAGGTGATGTGGTTCGTCGACGATGGCCACAGTTTAAATAGGCCTAAAGTTCATTTTCAGCTGAAATTTTTTGCACAGATCCTTTCTCTCTCCCACCCTTCGGTTTCTCTTCCTTCTCTCTTCGATTTCGGGCTGAATTTTCCCCGATTTGACGATCTGAAGCCACCACGACGCTCTTGGGAAAGTTCTCTGCAAGTCTGCCGGAGCGGATTGTCGGTGAGGCTGAGGTGGAAACCATTCCAAATCCAGGGTAAGACTTTCTACTCAATATTTGGTTAATTAACAGTTGTAAGAAGTGATATACATGTAGAAATACTGAACTTTAGTTCTGGGGAATCTTGTTTCCAGGGTGTTAAACGGTGAACCCTGCGAGTGCAGGACAGATTTTCTTAGGGGCTTTTCAAGAGTCGGGTAAGGGGATAAACTAAGTCAGTTTTTTTTTAGGAAAATGTATATATATAGCATTTGATTTTAGGAAAGTAAACATGTTCATAATATATGATTTATATTTGAGAAAATATTGTTGAAAATGATGGTATGTTGAATATATGAAAAACCTATTCAGTGTGGCATGAGTATAAATTGTTATGAAATACTATTTTCTGGAAATGTAATTATTATACAGATTTTTATAATGAAAAACCAGCGTAAGGGCTGATATTTTTGTATATGTTTGCCGGCGTACGAGCCGAGCTATGTGTATGATTTGCCAGCGTACGGGTTATGCTATGATATGATTTGTCGGCATACGGGACGAGCTATGTAAAATATGTAATACTGGCGTACGAGCCAATGATTTTCATGATACACGTATATATGCAAAATGATATGATTGATTCGATAATTAATGATATGAAATATCCATGTATCACAGTTTTAATATATGTTATATGGTATCAGAACCTGGTTGGCTTGGTCTAGGCTAACACTTGCACGATACCGTTGCTATGTGTCCATGGTCTTCATGATCATGATATCTATGTTAACGTCGTTGTACGGAGTGATGTGAGATTGAATGGTCGATGTGATTTTTAAGTAGTATGTGAGCGCCCCTGGTGTACGGACCAGGTCTGGTAGACCCATCAGACTTACAAACTGTACTTTTGACTTGGCAGTTTTTGGTCAACCATTGTTAGGTCTCGCCTTCGGGCTACACAACCTAGTCATGTGGGGGTAATACATGACAACAGCCAGCTAACCTACCAAGAATATTTTTGTATTATTATTATATGAGATAAAATATGTTTATGAAAATGCAGTATGTTCTGCCATGTTTTGATAATATATATGTTTTTCCAGATTTGACAAAACAGTTACTGAATATGTTCTTTATGATATATGTATAACACAGAATGCTTATGTTGCCACACACTGGTATTAGTTTATTTCCCTTACTGAGAGGTGTCTCACCCCAAAATTTTATAAATATTTCAGGAGCCTCTGGTAGGAAAGCGGGTAAAGCCCCGTTGATCTAGTACGGTTGGTTTGCCCTTCCAAAAGGGTAAGTATTTTGATAGGGTCGGATGTATTTCGTGAAAATGGCCCTAAAACATCTTTTTGGGTTGAGTGTTGTATAAATATATACAGTGATTGTAGTCTCTGGTATTGCGATGTATGGTATAATGAGATGTATATGATTGTATGTTTTCTATTGCTTAGGCTTCTGTTATGTGTTCTGATGTGTCCATGGTACCCACGGGTCCAGGTAGATTATGATCTGCTGAGAATTATGATATAGATTTTATTATATAAAAAAAAAATTGTGAAAATTAAACAGGTCGTCACAAGTACAATTTATTAGAGTTATGAAATTATATGTTTACACAATCATGTAATGTTCAGTATTTTCTAGCATATGAAATGTAATGTATATATACTATGGCATTAAATATTCATGTTGCCACACAACTGTATTTAGTTTATTTTCCCTTACTGAGAGGTGTCTCACCCCCAGTTTAAATAAATTTTCTGGAAACCCAGATAGACTGACGGACAAAGGTCACCACTGAAGCAATAGTTGTTACCTCGTTAGGAGGGTTAGTACTCAACTAGGATCAAGGGATTTTGTTATGGGATCCTAGTTATATTTTGATATTTTGGGTATTGTATATAAATACGGTATTTGGCGGATTATAGATAAATCTAGTATTATGCATTTTGTGGTTTGATAGATGTAATTTATATTCACTGCTACGTAGGTTTCCGCTGTACATGATAGGTGTGTGACCCCGTTACCCACGGGTTCAAGTTGACTTTGTGATATACATTTAATTATATGATAAGTTAAGCTGGTCGTTACATGGATCCTTGCCATGAGAGAAGAGATGGAGTCACTAAAGAAGAACAATTCTTGGGAGATGGTTGCAAAGCCAAAGAACAAGAAATTAGTAGGTTCTAAGTGGATCTTCAAGAAAAAGGATGGTACTCCAAGAGTTGAAGGACCTAGGTATAAAGTTAGGCTTGTTGCCAAGGGTTTCGCTCAAAAGGAAGGGATATACTACAACGAGATCTTCTCACTCGTGGTTAAACATAGTTCAATTAGGTTGTTTTTGACATATGTTGCTTCTCAGGACTTAGAGTTAGAACAACTTGATGTTAAAACTGCATCTCTACATGGAGAATTGGAAGATACAATCTACATGCAACCACCCAAGGGATTCTATGATGAAACTCACATGGAAGAAATCTTTTTACTAAAAAGGTCACTTTATGGCCTTAAACAGTCTCCTCGATAATGGTATAAATGCTTTGACATTCACATGATCAAATTAGGGTTAAATAGAATCAGTTATGACAACTGTGTTTACTTCAGAAAATTTGATGATATCATGGTATACTTACTACTATTTGTTGATGACATATTGGTGACTAGTAGTGATAAGGGTTAGATTTTGCAAGTGAAGAATATGCTAAAAGCTGAATTTGAAATCAATGAGCTTAGGCCTACACATAAAATTATTCGCATGGAAATTGCAAGGGATAGAAGCAAGAGGTTGTTGTACCTGTCACAGAAGGCTTACATTGCTAAGGTTCTAAGCAGATTTGGAATGGACAAGGTAAAACAAGTTAGCACTGCAATGGGACTGCATTTCAAGTTGTCAATTGCACAATCACCCGAAACAGAAAAGGAGAGAACCTTCATGAATAAAATACCCTATGCAAGCATGGTTGGAAGTATAATGTACACTATGGTCTGTACAAGGCCTAACTTAGCTTATGATGTGAGCTTGGTGAGCAGGTTCCTGGCTAGTCCAGGAAAGGCTCATTGGAATGCTGTTAGATGGATCTTCTTGTATCTAGTAGGAACTAAGAGCATTAGTCTGAAGCTTGGAGGACTTGAATAGGCAAGTGATGACATTCTAGGATATGTGGATGCTGATTATGTAGGAAATATTAACTCAAGAAAGTCTTTGACTGGTTTGGTATTCACTGTATTTGGGAGTGCTGTCAGCTGAAAGCAAGCGTTCAATTTATGGTTGCTCTCTCTACCACAGAAGTTAAATACATTGCTTTAACCGAGGCATTCAAGGAAGCAATTTGGCTGAAAGGAATTTCTAAGGAGCTGGGAATGAGTAGAGGAAAGGCTACTATCTATTGTGATAACCAAAGTGTCATTTTTTTAGCTAAAAATCAGATGTACCATGAAAGATCAAAACACATAAATATAAGAATGCATTTCGTTAGAGACATTATTGCTTTTGGAGAAATTGAGGTGGAAAATGTTCCTACAGAGGAAAATCCTGCAGACATGCTAACTAAGGCATTACCAGCTATGAAGTTTAGACATTGGACTTAATACAAATTGGAGATCGTTGAGAACCCTTCGAGGAAGAGTAGGGCCTCTCAAGAAGATTCAATAAAGGCTTGATGACTTAACCAAGTTGTCAAGGTGGAGATTTGTTGTAACTAAGTGCAACCTAGGATAAGTAAGCATCATGTGCCAGCAGCATACAATCTTAGGTCAACTTCAAGTCAGTTACAAATCTGTTAATAAAGCTAGTATAACAGAATGAGATCAAGCCCAGATGAAACAGCCACGTGGCATCAAGCTGAGGTGTATAAATAGCTAGTAGAAACAGCAATGCATATATGTTCAACAATTAAGCAAGAGATGAGATATAGAGAGAGAAAAGAAGCCTGCAAAACCTAAGGAGAATACTTCTTGTAGAGAGAAGATCTCTGAGGGAGGCTTGAGTTTTTTGCTATGTACTCTTGGTGTTTTTTATTTTAATCTTCAATAAAAAGGTTGCCTTTGCTATGTGGATGTAGGTCATCTTGGACCGAACCATGTTAATTGCTATGTGTTTTTCCTTTTACTCCATATTTCAATTCTGTCATTCTAGATATTAGGCATTTTCTCATATTTTTGGCTGGTATTCTGGAATTGTGCTGATATATTCAGCATACAAGAATTAACAAGTGGTATCAGAGCTAGTATACAAGAATGGGGACAGTTAAGTTCGATCTTGAGAAGTTCACAGTGGAGAATGACTTTGGCCTTTGGAGGATCAAGATGAGAGCCCTCTTGGTTCAGCAAGGACTGCAAGATGCATTACTGGGTGAAAAGAATATGCCAACAACACTGATAGAGAAAGAGAAGAAAGTAATTTTGCAGAAAACACATGGTGCAATCATCCTCTCTCTCGGTAACAAAGTCCTAAGGGAATTGGCCAAAGAAACATCAGCTGTTGTAGCTTAGCTCAAATTGGTGAAAGGATTTGTGGTGCATAGCACACATACGACCTGACAAATTTAAACTCCTGCTCCCATGGAGGTCTAAACACTACCTCCTTCCTGTGGCCATCCATGCTTGCATAACTGGATGCTAGCCAGTCCATCCCCAAAATGACGTCGAACCCATGCATGTCGAAAACAATTAGGCTAGCAGGCATCGTTCTCCCCTAAATCTCCACTGGGTAGTCTCTAATCACCGTACTACACACCACAATTGACCCTACCAGCGTGACCACACCAACTTGGCATCTAAACACTGAGTCTCTACCCTGCACTGTTTAACCAACCCCTACGAAAGAGTGCATTGCACCTGAATTAAACAACACTACATCATTATTTGACAAAATGGAAATAGTAGCTATCACCACATCGTCAGCGTTCTCTGCATCTCCCAGCATAAGCGAGTACACCCGCGCCTAGGTGGTGCCCCTCTGATGACCACCTCGGGAGTCTGATTACCTCCCCGATATTGAGGCTATGGAGGTGCATAATTCAATGTCACGTAGCAATCTCGCGCTATATGCCCTGCCCCACCGTGCCAGAAGCAACCACCCAATCCACCCTTGCACTCGCCCCAATGCCTCTTATGGCATTTGGGACAGGTAGGACGCAATGAATCCCCCTGAGATGGGATTGATATCCCATCTCCTATTTCTGGCCAGTAAAATTACCAGGCTGCCTCCTTGAACTCTAGTTGGTGTTAGACTGAAACCCTTAAGGTAAGGGTCTCTTCTTCTGGTTTACTGCTCTCTCATCCTCCTGAATACTGGTTTCAACTACTGTGGCCTTATCAACCAACTCAAAAAACCTCTACGTCAACAATGCCACCACCTGTGCTTGAATTTCTTGCCTCAAACACTTCTTAAACTTTCGGTTCTTCTTTGGCTCGCCTGGAATCATGTATAGAGCAAAGTGGGATAGCTCCATAAACTTGGCCACGTATTGTTATACGATCAAGTGTCCCTACGTTAGATTCATGAACTCCTCTGCCTTAGCCTCTCGGGTGGCAGTAGGAAAGTATCTGTAACGCCCCAACATGAGTCTGTCGGGGAGCACTGCGTCTATCCTCCTCCACCTGGACCAGACAATAGGGGCAGGCCTTATCGGACTAATGATTGGACTTATAGACTAACACGTGTCCTTTTTAGTGTGTTTTGTCCTCACTCACACACTTCTTGAGAAAACTTTCCAGAAGGTCACCCATCCCAATATTACTCCAAGTCAAATACGCTTAATCGTGGAATTCTTATGGGAAGACTCCTGAAAAGAAAGGTGCACCTTGTTGGTATGGATAATAACATCTAATCTTTTTAAGCATTTCGTAATGACCTCGACCTGCCACGTAGGCCCAGAGTGCTACTTTAGTGACGTCTGTGTACCTAATACCTTGTTCATCATATATAAAACACATATATGCAATGAAAATAAAATTCAAAATTCTCAAATTACATTACCAGAGTTCTAATCATCTTTATGCACAAATATATCTATTTTCACATAATTACATCCCATAAGACTAAATAAAAATAAAATCTCTATCTACACACTACCTACATAAAATTTACACCATTAGCCTGACTCCTCTAGCCTGCTAGACACGATCTCTAGGATTTCCTAAAAAGATAGTTTGTGAAGTAGGGGTGAGACACAGTTCAGTAAGGGAAAGATCAAATTAATGTCAGTGTGTTGCCAACATACATTTAGTGTACATAAAATAACCTGTTCACTAAGTAGATAAACACATTTATGAAAACATTCTTATTTTACACTCACTCACACAATTAGTCGGGGATAGGGAAGATTACCCACCTATACAAGTAGCTTCTCTCTCCTCTAATACCATTACCGCTATTAGGGTACTCATCTTTCTCAGCAAGCCCTCGAAATTATCTTATTAATTATTCATGTTCACATATATTAAAAGATATGCATAAAAGACACTCCCTATGACAAACGTGTCATTTGCTTCCCCTATGGCATGGGTTGTACAGCCCAAATGTTGGACTAATGTCCTAAAGGATTCACCTAGACAATAGTCATCTATACTCTCCGCTAACATACTCCGCGGATATAAACAGCTCTAACTGCTGGTCTGATTGTCCTCACCCAAGGTGTGCATTCACCTCACGTGGGCAAATCGGACAAGGCCCCCTACACCTCTCAGCACTATTGTGGACGCATACGACCACATAAAAAATCCCTAACAATGGTACCGTGCTCACAATACACTAGTCCCCAGAGTTCCTAAAGCATATCATGCAATTTAGATAATAGAAAATACCATTTAAAACATCATTTTACATATATTTCTTGTTATTCCAAAAACCTGGCCCCCAGCGACAAAATACAACCTAACGTATAGCCATTAATTAAAACTCAGCCCTCAACCGTCATACCAAATTTCTGCATTATTCACAAGCAATTTCAATATTTTCGCAACAATGCCAATATTTCACAAACAGTTCCACTATTTTGCAAATATTCTCAAATCCAGTTAAATAATAAATCATACCGAATAATCATCGGTCACACGATATTAACATTTAAATATAATCATATAAACAACCAAACTTTCCAATGTTTGTTTCTATTCAAAATACCATACCATATATCCTAAGTTTGTAAAATCTCTTTCGAACGGTTGGTTTTCGAAATAATCTTCAAATTCTTAAAAAATTATATATATATATATATATATATATATATATATATATATATATATATATATATATATATATATACTGTTCAAGTTAAATAAAATTCCTAACTTAACTTAATCCTCTTACCTGATTCCTAAAAAGTTCGCTAACACTCCGGTCTACGCCTCAAGGCGTTCAAAATCCCTGAAACCCTGAAATTCAAATTTCACTACATTATTCATCACAAACCCTAGAGTAACTTTCCCTAAAATTCCCCTAGGCTCTAAATACCCTAAATAGTCTAATAAAGACTAAATTATTAAACTTATCCCCGATTTAGGATTGGTACCCCAGAGATCCAATTTGAAAATCCGCTTCGGCTAGATTGTAGAGAATCTCCCCACGAATCTCCTAACAATTTTCATTCGTTAATTGGACTTTTAGTTTAAGAGAAATTGAGGTAAGTTTGAGAATTGACCTTACCCCAAGAGATGCCTACGCTGCTCCCACAATAGATCCGCTCTAGTAGAAGTGTCGATGGTGGCAAATAGAACCCAACGGTATTTTTGAGTTTCTAATCGGCCAAATATTAGAGACGAGGTTGAGGAGAGTAGGAGAGAGGGGACGGAGGAGACGCACTACTGCCTCTGTTTTTTCTTCTTCTTGAAGGATCTTAGGATCCTTTAGGTTATAATATATATATTATATCATTATAATATTATATTATTTAATTATTAATAATAATTTATTTATTTATTTATTTTAAATTTGAATTTGAATTTGAATTTTTTATTTTATTTTATTTTATTTTTAAAATTTTCTTTTTAGGATCACTACATTGTCCCTTCCTTACAAAAATTTTGTCCTCGAAAATTGTTAACTATTACCGATCACATTCTTAACTCACTACCCATGTCTACGGAAGAGTCGGTAGCCACCCACGTAGCGACCCCGTCCCATGTTTATTAATTACCCTCACTTATGGTGGAGGAATACCGTGGTTACAATATTGTCTTTGGAAAATTACAATAACCATAATAAATTTTTTCAAAGACTATCCATAATTAAAATTATACACAACTAACCACACAACCTACTATAATCCCTCTATATACAACCATACCCTTACCTGTCTGGAACTAACCCTCGCTGAACAGATGCGGGTACTTCGGGCGTATTTTCTTTTCTAACTCCCAGGAAGTTTTCTCAACTGTATGATTCTACCACAAAACCTTTACTAGCGGTATATCCTTGGTATGCAGTTCCTTTATTTTTCGATCTAGAATCTGAACTAGTACCTCCTCGTATGCTAGAGTATCCCTGATCTCCAACGACTCATAACTGATCACATGTGAGGGATTTGGAACGTACCTCCTCAACATGGACATGTGGAACACGTCGTGTATCCTCGATAGCACTGGGGGTAGTGCTATCCTGTACGCCGCCAAACCAATCCTCTCCAGAATCTTGAATGACCCAATGTATCTAGGACTCAGCTTGCCCTTCTTTCCATACCTCATCACCCTTTTCATTGGAGCAATCCTCAAGAATATCATATCACCTACTTCGAATTCTAGCTCCCGTCGGTGAGTATCCGCATAACTCTTTTGCCGACTCTGGGCTGCCTTGATCCTTTCTCTGATAAGTTCGACCTTTGTAGAGGCCTGGTGAATAAGTTCTAGTCCCAAAATCTACCGCTCGCCTACTTCATCTCAATACAACGGAGATCGGCACCGATGATGTAACGACCCGAAGAATAATGATATTTAAATAATAAAGAGGGAGAGAATTGGAAACAGTAATAGAAGGACGCAATCGACTTCGTCTACGAGCGCGAATTCGTCGACGACATTGCACTTTGGGGTGTAATAACCCAAGAAAATATAAGGTTCTCATCGACGAATATAGGGCATTTGTCGACGAAAATACAAGAGGGTCTTGTTGACGAGGACATGTTTTGTCGACGAGAAAATGCCGAGGGGTTGTTCCTAAGCTCTGAATTTTATCGATGAGAAGATGACGTTTATCGATGAAACTCCTTCTTGGTCTCGTCGATAAGATGATGTTACTCGTCGATGAATCTCGTAGTATAAATAGTGTTAAACGAAGATTTTTACGCAGAATATTCACTGAAACCCTCTCTTCTCTCTCCTCTATGGTCCTTCCCTCTTCTCTCTTCAATTTCGGCCCCGTCATTCGCTAGATCGATGATCTGAGGCCACCACGACACTCTTGGGAAGTTCTCTCAAAGTCTGCCGGAGCAGATCATCGATGGGACGAAGTTGGATTTCATATCAGATTCAGGGTAAGACATTTTTATTGAAATTTGACTTTTCAGCAGTTGTAGAAAATGTTGTAGACGTAAAAATAGTGATATTTTGTTCTGGGATATATGATTTTCAGGGTGTTGAGTGGAGAACCTTGCGGGTGTAAGACCCGTCATAATAGGAGATTTTTAGTAGGAATCAGTTAAAGGAAATATACTATGCTAGACAGTTCTAGAATGATTTTTAGTATGAAATATATATTTTTACCAGGTTATTATTCACAGCAGAACTTTATACAGTTTATCATTTATGAATATTATGTTTTAAATTACTGTGTGACTTGAGAATATAAATATAGTATAGAAACATGTTTTACAGTATTTTTCAGAGTTATGTTTTATAGAATATACAAACATTGGATTTGTTTTATAGCAATTATAAAATACCATGATTATACAGTTTACAGTACCATGACATACAGTTTTACAGTTCATTTCAGAAATACAGTTGATGCAGATACAATTTATCACAGCGTTATGGTTAATACAATTATTACAGAATTATGGTAAAACAGATAGTTGTATATAGAGATGTATTATATAATATCAAACCCTAATGGACCATTACAGATTACAGAGCACTATACCATTGCTATATACATAATAGAGTGCAACCACCTTTTTAGATAACACGTGATAAGTAGGTCGATCGTGCCCACGTGTGGACAGGCTCCCCATTAGATATGGGTTGAGGAGGGCTGATCAAACTGATGGAGTATATTAGTTTACTCTGGTTGGCCATCCAGGTTAGATCCCACCTACGGGCCGCACAACCTTGTCATGAGGGGTTAAATCATGACATACAGTTATCCATCTAGGAAAGTTTTTAGTTATTATTACATATGTACAGTTTCACAGAAATGGGGAATATACTTATATATATTTAAAGTATTATATATAGAAACTTAAAATACAGATATGTTAAACAACATGGGAAAGGTGGTGGTTTATATTATTTGTACTATATTTACAGATTTAGTTATACATAATTATATAGAAACAGATCTTCATAGTATTGTAACTTATTTGCCACACACTAGCAATAACATATTTTATCTTACTGAACGTCGTCTCATCCCATTATTTTAACATTTTTCAGGTGATCCAGGTAGGCGAGCAGATTAGGCTCACAGATTGAGGGGCTTTAGTACCGCTCTGTTAGTAGAGTGAGTATTTTTGGGAGTATTTATGTAAAACCCTAGCCCAGTTGAGGGTATTTTGGGAAATAGTCATATATGTATATTTAGGGGAACATTTTAGCACTCTGGTATTGTATATTTTCTTGATTGTGTTTATATAAATTCCGCTTCTTGCTGCTTAGGTTGATGGTTTGGTTTAATCTAGTAGGTATCAGAGCATTATAAAAAAAAAAAAAAAACAGAACTAGAAAATAAATAGCAGGTCTTTACAGGCGACCATACAAATCCTTATATGGTGTCATTCCAATGCTGGCCTGATGATTGTTATTGTATGCAAACTCAACCAACGATAGATATTGGATCCAACTGCCCCCAAAATCTAACACACATGCCGTAGCATATCCTCGAGAATATGAATGGTTCGTTTGTACTGCCCATCTGTCTAAGGGTGAAATGTAGTACTAAAAGTGAATTGAGAACCCAACACTCTCTGCAAACTCTTCTAAAAACACAAAGTGAACCGCAGATCCCGATCTGAAATGATGGACACGGACACACCATGTATTCTGACTATCTTCTAAACATAGAATCAGTTTATCCATGGAATATCTGGTTCTAATCAGAATGAAATGAGTAGTCTTCGTCAATCTGTCAACACCTACCTATATGGCATTCTACCCATGTAATGTTGAAGCCAATCCTGATACAAAGTCCATCGAGATATGCTCCCACTTCCACGTAGGGATGTCCAGCGGTTGAAGTGGTCCCGTTGGCCTCTGATGTTCTGCCTTCACCTGCTGACATGTCAAGCACTGACCCACAAATTTAGCAATTTCTCTCTTCATGTTATTCCACCATAATGTTCCATGCAAGTCTCTATACATCTTTTTGCAACCCGGGTTAACAGTATAGAGAGAACGATGAACTTCCCCCAGAATCGTCCTTTTTATCTCTGCGTCATCTAACACACACAATCGAGTGTGAAATCTGAGAACTCCATCCTCAGCAACATTAAAGTATGTGTGTTGCTCATCCTATATCTTCTCTACAATCTCTATCAACTCTACATCTTTTAAGTGAGCTGTTCTGATTCTCTTCCATAAAGTCGGTTGAACCACCAGACTAGAAATGAACGCCTGATGATTCCATTATACCAATTCTACACCCAACGTCTCCAGGTCCATCACGATCTAGTGTGAAACCATAACTGCTGAGGCTGACGTACCCTGAGATTTCTGGCTCAATGCATCGGCTACCACGTTCACCTTTCCTAGATGATATCTAATGGTGTAGTCGTAATCCTTTATCAACTTGAGTCATATGTGCTGCCTCACATTCAACTCCTTCTTGGTGAAGAAGTACTTGAGACTCTTATGGTCAGTAAAGATCTCGCACCTTACACCATAAAGGTAGTGTCGCTAGATCTTCAATGCAAACACAATTACTGTCAGCTCCAAGTCATGCGTAGGATAGTTCTTTTCGTATTCTTTCAACTGGTGAGACGCATACACAATGACTTTCCGTTGCTACATAAGAACACAACCAAGTTTCTTCTGCGATGCGTCACTATGAATTACAAATCCACCCTCGCCTGATGGAAGGGTCAATATTGGGGCAGTGACTAGACACTGCTTCAATTCTTGGAAGCTCTGCTCACATTCTTTGGTCCAGTCAAACTTCACATTTTTTCTCGTGAGTCATGTCAAAGACCCTGATAATTTGGAAAACCTCTTGACAAATCGGCGGTAGTATCCTGCAAGACCTAGAAAGCTTTTGACTTCCTGCACGTTCTTTGGCCTTGCCCAATCAACTACAACATCTACTTTGCTCGGATCCACTGAAATCCCTTCCTTGGATATCACATGATCAAAAAATACAACCTGATCTAGCCAAAATTCACATTTCTTAAGTTTAGCAAATAACTTATTTTCCCTGAGCACATGAAGTACTAGTCTCAAATGAGTTTCATGCTCCTCAAGGCTCCTCGAATAGACCAAAATATCATCTATGAATACAATAACAAACTAGTCTAAATACTCGTCGAATACCCTGTTCATCAGATTCATAAACACCGTTGGAGCATTCGTTAACCCAAACGGCATAACCAAGAACTCGTAATGGTCGTACTGAGTCTGAAAAGTAGTTTTCGATACATCATCTAATCTAACTTTCACTTGATGATATCCAGATCGCAGATCGATTTTAGAGAAAATCTACGTACCCTGAAGCTGATCAAACTGGTCGTTAATTCGAAGTAATGGATACTTGTTCTTCACTGTTACTTTATTAATCTCCCTGTAGTCGATGCACATCCGCCTCAACCCATCCTTCTTCTTAACAAACAACACTGGTGCACCCTAGGGTAATACACTCAGTCTGATAAACCCCCTGTCTAGAAACTCTTGTAGTTGCTCATTTAGCTCCTTTAGTTCAGCTGAAGCCATTCTGTATAGGGCTTTGGAGATTGGTTCTATTCGTGGGATCAGATCAATTACAGATTCCACCTCACGATCAGGAGGCAACCCTGGTAAATCTTTTGAAAAAACATCAGAGAACTCCCTTACTCCTCCACTGTTCGTTTCTATTCAAAATACCATACCATATATCCTAGGTTTGTAAAATCCATTTCGAACTGTTGGTTTTCAAAATAACCTTCAAATTTTTTAATTAATTAATTTAATCGGTTCAAGTTAAATAAAATTTCTAACTTAACTTAATCCCCTTACGTAATTCTTGAAAAGTCCACTAACACCATGGTCTACGCCCCACGGCGTTCAAAATCCCTGAAATCCTGAAATTCAAATTTCACTACATTATTCATCACAATTCTTAGAGTAACTTTTCCTAAAATTTTCTAGGCTCTGAATACCCTAAATAGCCTAAATTATTAAACTTACCCCCAATTTAGGATTGGTACCCTGGAGCTCCAATTCGAAAACCCGCTCCGGTTAGATTGTAGGGAATCTCCCCACGAATCTCGGGACAATTTTCGTTCGTTAATTGGGTTTATAGTTTAAGAGAAATTGAGGTAAGTTTGAGAATTGACCTTACCCTCGGAGATATGCCTATATCTCTCCCACGATAGATCCGCTCCAGTAGAAGTGTCGGTGGCGGCGAACAGAATCCAACGATATTTCCGGATTTCTGATCGGTCGAATATCGGAGATGAGATTGAGGAGAGTAGGAGAGAGGGAACGAAGGAGATGCGCTGCTGCCTCTGTGTTTTCTTCTTCCTGAAAGATCTCAACATCCTTCGGGTTATAATATATATATATATATATATATATTATATCATTATAATATTATATTATTATATTATATTATTTAATTAATAATTAATTAATTTTTTAAAATTTAAATTTAAATTTTTTATTTTATTTTATTTTTTAGGAACACTACACCTTTCTTCCATGGGATATCACATTCTCCCCCACTTATAGAATGTAACGTTTTCGTTGTGAACCCACATTTCCAAACTCAGGTGATGTGAATTTCATCATACTTCCGGTTGGGTAATTGCTCTAATACCTTTTTGTAATGCCCCAACTTGGATCTCTCCCCCTCCACCTGGACCAGACAACAAGGAGCGGACCTTATCGGACTAATGACTGGCCCCACAGACCAACACGTATCCTTTTCAGTGTGTTTCGTCCTCACTCACACACTTCCAAAAAAAACTTACTAGAAGGTCACCCATCCCAAGATTACTCGAAACCAAACATGCTTAATCGTAGAGTTTTTATGGGAAGGCTCTCGAAAATAAAGGTGCACCTTGTTAATATAGGTAGTAACATCTAATCTTTTTAAGCGTTTCTTCAACGGGGTATCATATTCTCCCCCACTTACAGAATGCAACGTCCTCATTGCGAACCCACATTTTCAAACTCAGGCGATGTGAATCTTATCACCATTTCGGTTAGGTAATACCTCTGATACCATTTTGTAACGCCCTAACCTAGGTCTGCCACGGGGTATACAACCGTGGAACAAAGGCTTAAAAAGATTAGATGCTACTACCCATATCAATAAGGTACACCTTTCTTTTCGAGAGTCTTCCCATAAGAACTTCATGGTTAAGCATGTTTGACTTGCAGTTCTCTTGGGATGGGTGACCTTCTGTGAAGTTTTCTCAGAAAGTGTGTGAGTGAGGATGAAACACACTAAAAATGACAACTGTTGATCAGTGGGGCCAGTCAGTAGTCCGATAAGGCCCGCTCTTATTGTCAGGTTCAAGTGGAGGAGAAGAGAGGCAGTGCTCCCTGGCAGACCCAGGTTAGGGCGTTACAGTATCTGTAGAAGAAAACCTCCCTGAAACAGCTCCAAGTAATAGCTGCAAGTCCTAGTCGCTATTCCTCTACCAGCCTTGCCGATCTCTACCACCTCTTCGCTTCTCCTACTAGTTTGAAAGTGGCATGCCACACCTTCTGCTCCTCCATGCACTCAAGCACACCCAGCAGTTCCTCAATCTCCTGAAAAGTGCAACTCCGACCAACTGGTGGCTAAACCTTCTCTTTAAAGTCTCTCTCATCCTCCTTCCTAGCCTGTCCTACTATACTTCGCAGCACTGCCGAGGCATCGACATCATCCTCACTGGAAGTATCCACATGATTATCCCCTCTAACTACGATGTCCTTTCCCCTGGGATCCATCCTGAAGATAAAATAAAAGCCGACCTAGAAATCCCATATTTATTATGGTTGATGCAAGTATGGGACGACAAAATAATATAACATTTGAGTTTGCAGTTAAAGGAATCACTTATACAATTTTGCTACAAAACCGCCAAGGTACCAGCCTCTAACCATAACACTGACACCACGTACATACTCATCGAACCTAATGTTCCCACTCAAATTTTCAAGTTACAGTCTCTTAACCCAGAAATGAAACTATCGATGGATTTACCATGGTTTTCCTGAAATCGTCATTCCAGAAAAAACACAAAAGACTGTCGAAGGATCACCGTCTCTAGGCTTCCAGACCAAGACTCGCCTAACCTACCCACTCTTATCCTATCTCAATTTATACTCTAGTAATCATTGATCATACAAGTCTGTAGAACCAAGCAAACCAAGGCTTTAATACCACCTGTAATGCCCCGACCTGCGACGAGGGACCCAGGGTGCTACTTTAGTGATGTTTGTGTACCTGATACCATATTCATTATACAAATGTATTATAAGTAATTAAAACATTCACCAAAATTCGTTACAAGAGTTCTAAACTGCTAACATATATGGAAGTCTCCCCAATATCCATATTACAATCTATAACACAATACCAAAACCTAACTTAGTCTATACAACCATATTACATACCCAAGGACTTCAAACACAACTTAAATACTATGAAGTTCATTACAGACACTCACAAAAATTAACTGGCTACCACCCCGCCCGAGGTTCGCTATACTCGACGTCAAGATGGTCCCGAAAAGATAATTTGTATATTGGGGTGAGACGCTTCTCGGTAAGGTAGATTAAGTTAATATCAGTGTGCGACCAACATGAGTTTTAGTGTATACAAAAAACAATCCATTCTCTATTTAATCGAAAATAGTAGTTATACATGATACTCACTCTACACAAATGAAAATACTCTTTTCATTTCCACCGTATAAACCAATTCATTAAACAAATAACACCATTTACATAAATTAGCATATATGCGTAAAAGACACTCCTTAGGACTAACAACATGCTTAACCCCCATGACAGGTTGTGCAGCCGAAGGCTGGATTTTACCCTAGGGGAATCAACTCAGACAAAGTCAAAGTATCCATTTGCTAATATACACTTGTAGGCATTCGCAACCCAGTTGTATATTGCCTTACCACTTCCTGGTCCGAACCCCAGGGAAGGTACCACCTTTACGTAGGCTAATCGGCTAAAACAACCCTACACCTCTCTATCGGGGGTGGGCGCACATGGCCAAATAATGATTCCCTAGCAACGATACCGTGCTCACAATTGGTCCTCAGGGTTCTTAAACCATATCATGCAATTTAAGTAGTAAAACTATAGTATAAGTTCATTCTGTAAAAAATATGCCATTTCACAAAACCTGGCCCTCGGCCATCAAATAAACCTGGCTCTCGGTCGTCATATACAACCTAACCCTTGGTCGTTAAATAAAACCCAGCTCACAGCCATTAAATACTCCTCGGCCCTTGGCCGTTAAATAAAATTTAGCTCATAGCCGTTAAACACTACCCGTCCCTTGGCCGTTAAGTAAAATCCAGTATTTCACAAGGGCAATTCTAGTATTTTCACAAACAAATCAGTACTTCACAAGCATACCAAAATTTAGTTATGTCATAACCCATACCAATTATACACCTGCCACACAAGTTCAATGTTTGAATATAACCATTTAAACAACCAAGATATTCACCATTTGCTTTATCCCAAATACCATATCATATTTCCTAAATTTATAAAATCCATTTTGAATAGTTAGTTTCCGAAATAACCCTTGAAATCATATATATATATATATATATATATATATATTGCAATTTAACGGCTCAACTTTAATAAAATCCTAACTTAACTTAATCCCCTTACCTATTTACTGAGAGAGTTCCTAAAATGCTCCTAAAGCCCAACCCATAGAAACATGGGCTCCAAAACCCTGAAAACACATTTCCCCAGTTCAAACAACTCCACCCCAGAATAACAATCATTAAACATCTCAAGCCCTTACACCTCATTTAATCAGTTAAATGCTAGACAAATAGCCCATTTCTACCCTTACCACAAATTTGGAGTGATGCCTGAAAAACCCCAAAACACGATTCCATTCCGATGAAATCATAGAGAATTTCCCCTAGATCCTCCTAGTAACTTCTGATCATCGATTCGGGCGACGAACAGCAAGAAATCATAGAGAGAAGGGGTGGGGGTGCAGGTTTAGAGAGAGAGAGAGAGAGAGAGAGAGATATATATATATATATTTAGGTTTCTTAATGAAGAAGAAATTTTAAAACCTTTTTATAGGCCGTTGACTCGACCAACTTCATCGATGAAATGGAGCCTTCGTTGACGAACCTTAAGCCTGAAATTTTCCTAAATTTTGGGATAATTTTGTTGACGATGCCTGAACTTTGTCGATGAGGCACAGAAGGTCACTCGTCGATGAAAACAAGGGATTCATCGACGAGTCCTACGGCTTTGCCCTTTTAAATTTTTCTTCCTTCTTTTCTTATTTTTTTCCTTTATTTTTTAGATTTGGGTTTCTACAATCTCCCCTCCTTATAAAAATTTCATCCTCGAAATTTGTTAACCAATACCGATCACATCTTTAACTCACAATCCATCTTTACTGAAGAGTCGGTAGCCACCCACATAGTGGCACCGTCCCAAATTTATTAAATACTCTCACTTATGGTGGAAAAATATCGTGGTTACACAAAATGTCATGGGAGATTACAATATCATACCAAACTCTCCCAAAGACTATTCATATACGGAAACCATAACAAACTAATATTACTAAACACACCTACCTTACATAACTTGCAAAAAAAACTAACACTTACTTGTCTAGTGCTGAAACTCTCTGAACAACTGTGGGTATTTATGATGTATTTTTGTTTCTAATTCCCAAGAAGTCCAACTGCATGATTACACCACAACACCTTTATTAACAGTATATCCTTAGTACGTAGTTCCTGTATTTTTTTATCCAGAATCTGAATCAGTACCTCCTTGTATTCCAAAGCATCCTCGACCTCCGAAGGCTTATAACTTATCACGTGCGAAGGATCTAGCACGTACTTTCTCAACACTGATACACAAAAAATATTATGAACTCTAGACAACACTGGGGGTAATGCCACTCGGTAGGCAACTAGACCAATCCTTTCCAAGATCTTAAATGACCCAATGTACCTAGGACTCAACTTGCCTTTCTTCCTAAACCTCATCACCCCTTTCATTGAAGCAATCCTAAAAAATATCATATCACCAATCTCGAATTCTAGCTCCCATTGGCGAGTATCCATATAACTCTTCTTCCGACTCTATGCTATTTTAATTCTCTCCCTAATAAGCTCAACTTTTGCAGAGATCTGCTAATCTAATTCTGATCCCAAAATCTACCGCTCGCCTACCTCATCCCAGTACAATGGAGATTGGCACCGGCGACCATACAAAACCTCATATGGTGCTATCTCAATACTGGCTTTGATAACTGTTATGATATGCAAACTCAATGAGCGGTAGATAGTGAAGCCAACTATTCCCAAAATCCAGCACACATGCCTGCAACATATCCTTTAGAATCTGAATGGTCCTCTTGGACTGCCCATCTATCTGTGGGTGAAACGCTACACTGAAAGTGAGTTGAGATCCCAAGGCGTCCTACAAACTCTTCTAGAACCGAGTGGTGAACCATGGATCTCGATCTGAAACAATAGAAATCAGAATGCCAAGAAGTCGTACAATCTCCTACACATAAAGTTATGTCATCCTATTCATAAAATAACTGACTTTAATAGGAATGAAGTGCGTGGTCTTAGTCAGACGATCCACTATTACCCAGATGGCATTCTGTCCATGCACTGTTGAAGGCAATCCCAATACGAAGTCCATTGAGATATGTTCTCACTTCCACTTAGGGATATCAAGTGGTTGAAGTGGTCCTGCTGGTCTCTGGTGCTTTGCTTTTACTTGCTGACATGTTAGGCACTGTTATACAAATCTGGTAATCTCCCTCTTCATATTACTCCATTAGAACGATTCTCGCAGATCTCTATACATTTTTGTGCTTTTAGGATGAACAGTGTAGAGAGAGCGATGAGCCTCCTTCAGAATTGTCTTTTTAATCCCTGCATCATTAGGTATACACAGCCTGACATGAAATCTGAGAACTCCATCCTTAGAAAAATTGAAGTCTAGTTGCTGTTCACTCTGTACTTTCTCCATAATTTCCATTAACTCTGGTATTTCATCTGAACGACTTTAATTTTCTCCTATAAGGTTGGTTGAATGATCAAACTGGCCATGATCGCCTGTGGATCCCCATCCACTATCTCTACTCCCAACCTCTCTAGGTCCATCCTGATCTGATGTTGTACAATAACCGCTGAAACCAATGCACCCACCGACTTATGACTCAACGCATCAGCTACCACATTAGCCTTTCTTAGGTGGTAACTAATGGTACAGTCATAGTCCTTAATCAACTCAAGTCATCTCTATTGCCTTATGTTCAATTCCTTCTAGGTGAAAAAGTATTTAAAGCTCTTATAATCAGTAAAGATCTTGCACTTTTCACCGTATAGATAGTGCCTCCAGATCTTTAATGCATAAATTACTGCTACCAGCTCCAAGTCATGCGTGGGATAATTCTTCTCGTACTCCTTGAGTTGATGAGAAGCATACGTAATAACCTTTCCTTACTGCATCAATACACACCCAAATCCTTTCTGAGATGCGTCGCTATAGAGCACAAATCCACCCTCTCCTAACGAAATAGACAAAACTGGAGCAATAACTAGTCGTTGCTTCAATTCATGAAAAATCTGCTTGCATTCACTAGTCCACTCATACTTTCTGTTCTTCCTCGTAAGCTGTGTCAGAGGACCTAATAACCTTGAAAACCCCTCCATGAACTTGCGATAGTATCCTCCTAGACCTAAGAAACTTCTAACCTCGTGCACGTTCTTCGATTTCGCACAATCAACTACCGCCTCTACTTTGCTTGGGTCCACTGAAATTCCCTTCCTAAAAACTACATGTCCTAGAAATGCAACTTGTTCCAATCAGAACTCACATTTCTTAAATTTAGCATATCACTTTCCTTCTTTCAGCACCTAAAGCACTATCCGCAGATTTTTCTCGTGTTCCTCTGGGCTTTTTGAGTACACCATTATATCATCAATAAACACTACCACGAAATGGTCCAAATACTGGTGGAAGACCCTGTTCATCAGATCAACGAACACTGCAGGAGCATTTGTCAATCCAAATGGCAAAACCAGGAATTCATAATTAATGGTCATATCGAGCTCTAAATGCGGTCTTTGGGACATCTTTCGCCCTATCCTTCACGTGATGATACTCGGATCACCGATTGATCTTGGAAAAGACCTATGTGCCCTATAACTGGTCGAATAGATCGTCAATACGAGGTAATAGGTACTTATTAATCACTGTCACTTTATTAATCTCCCTATAGTTGATGCACATTCTCATCGACCCATCCTTCTTCATTACAAACAACATCAGTGCTCCTTACGGCGATACGCTTGGTTTGATGAACCCTTTATCAAGAGTTCCTATAACTGCTCCTTTAACTTCTTTAGTTCAGCTGGACCAATTCTTTATGGAACCTTAGAAATTGGTGTTGTCCCTGGATTTAATTCAATGGCAAACTCCACCTCGCAATCAGGAGGCAATCCTAGTAATTCCTCAGGAAAAACATCTGCAAACTCCCTAGACACCCTCTAGAAGTAACCTCTTTGCCTGAATTGTTAAAAGGAACTGTAGTGTAGAACACACACACGACTCGACAAATTTAAACTCCTGCTCCCCTAGAGGTCAGAACACTACCTCCTTCCTATGGTAGTCAATGCTCGCATAGTTGGATGTTAGCTAGTCCATCCCCAAAATGACGTCGAACCCATGCATGTCAAAAATAATTAGGCAAACAGGCAGCATTCTCCCCTGAATCTCCACTATGTAGTCTCTGATTACCTTACTACACACCACAATTGACCCTGCCGGCGTGACCACACCTAACTCGGCATCTAAACATCAAGTATCTACGCCACACTGTTTAACCAACCCCTGATCTATAAAAGAGTGCATCACACCTGAATCAAACAACACTACAACATTATTTGATAGAATGGAAATAGTACATATCACTGCATTGTCAGCGTTCTCCTCATCTCCTGGCATAAGCGAGTACACCCGCGCCTGGGCGGTGCCCCTCTGATGACCACCTCGGGGTGCATGATTACCTCCCCGATACTAAGGTTATGGAGGTGCGTAATTCAACGTCGTGCGGTAGTCCTACTCTATATGCCCTGCCCCACCGCACTGGAAGCAGTCAGCCGATCCACCCCTGCACTCGGCCCAATGCCTCTTATGGCATCTGGGACAAGCAGAATGCGATGAATCCCCCTAATGGGCTCAATATCCCATCTCTTGTCGCTAGCCAATAAAATTACCAGACCGCCTCCATGAACTCTATCTGGTGTTAGACTGAAATCCCTGAGGTAAAGGCCTCTTCTTCTGGTTAACTACTCTCTTACCCTCCTGAATATTGGCCTACACTGCCATGACCTTATCCACTAACTCAAAAAAACCCTGCGTCAATAATGCCACCACTTGTGCGTGTATTTCCTACCTCAAACCCTTCTTAAACTTTCAGGTCTTTTTTAGTTTATCTGGAATCATGTATGGAGCGAAACGGGATAGTTCCATAAACTTGGCCGCGTATTGTTGTACGGTCAAGTGTCCTTGTGTCAGATTCATGAACTCCTCTATCTTAGCCTCTCAGGTGGTAGTAGGGAAGTATCTGTCGAAGAAAACCTCCCTGAAACGGCTCTAGGTAATAGCCGTAGGTCCTAGTCGCTGTTCCTCCACTAGCTTTGCCAATCTCTACCACCTCTTCGCTTCTACCACTAGTTTGAAAGTGGCATACCACACCTTCTGCTCCTCCGTGCACTCCAGCACACCCAGCAGTTCCTCAATCTCTTGAACCTTGTCTTCAACTGTGATCAGATTCGCTCCTTCTACAAATGTCGGCGAATTCGCCTAGGCAAACTACTAAAAAGTGCAGCCCTAACCAACCGGTGGCTAAACCTTCTCTCTAGAGTCTCTCCGGTCCTCCTTCCTAGCTTGTCACACTATACTTCGCAGCACTATCGAGGCATCGACATCATCCTCACTGGAAGTATCCACATGATTATCCCCTCCAACTACGATGTCCTTTCCCCTGGGATCCATCCTGAAGATAAGATAGAAGCCGACCTAGAAATCCCACATTTATTATGGTTGATGCAAGTATGGGACGACAAAATAATATAACATTTGAGTTTGCAATTAAAGGAATTACTTATACAATTTTGCTACAAAACCACCAAGGTACCGACCTCTAACCATAACACTGACACTACTTACATACTCATCGAACCTAACGTTCCCACTCAAATTTTCAAGTTCCAGTTTCTCAACCCAGAAATGAAACCCTCGATGGATTTACCATGGTTTTCCTAAAATCATCATTCCAGGAAAAACATAGAAGACCATTGAAGGATCATCATATCTAAGCTTCCAGACCAAGACTCGCCTAACCTACACACTCTTATCCTATCTTAATCTATACTCTAGTAATCATTAATCATCCAAGTCTGTAGAACCTAGCAAACCAAGGTTCTGATATCACCTGTAACGCCCCGACTCGCTACGTGGGGACCGTGGTGCTACTTTAGTGACGTCTGTATACCTGATACCATATTCATTATATAAATGTATCAGAAGTAAATAAAACATTCTCCAAAATCCGTTACCAAAGTTATAAACTGCTAACATACATGGAAGTCTCCCCAATATCCATATTACAATCCATAACACAATACCAAAACCAAACTTAGTCCCTACAATCATATTATATACCCAATGACTTCAAAAACAACTTAAATACTATGGAGTTCATTACAAACACTCACAAAAACTAATTGTCTACCACCCTGCCCGGGGTTCGCTATACTCGACCTCGAGATGGTCCTGAAAAGAAAATTTGTATATTGGGGTGAGACGCTTCTCAGTAAGGCAAATTAAGTTAATATCAGTGTGGCAAACATGAGTTTTAGTGTATACAAAAAATAATCCATTCTCCATTTAACCAAAAATAACAGTTATACATTATACTCACTCTGCACAATTGAAAATACCCCTTTCATTTCCATGGTATAAACCAGTTTAGTAAACAAATAAGACCATTTACATAAATTAGCATATACACATAAAAGACACTCCCTAGGACTAATGACATGCTTAACCCCCATGACGAGTTGTGCGGCTCGAATGTTGGACTTTGCCCTAGGGAATCAACCCAGACAAAGTCAAAGTATCCATCTGCTAATATACACTTGCAGACATCCGCAACCCAGTTGCAAGTCCGATTACCTTTCCACTTCCTGGTCTGAATCCCAGGGAAGGTATCACCTCTAGGTAGGCTAATCGGCTCAAACCACCCTACACTTCTCCATTCGGTGTGGGTGCATATGGCCAAATAATGATTCCTTAGCAACGATACCGTTCTCACAACTGGTCCTAGTTCTTAAACCATATCATGCAATTTAAGTAGTAAAATTGCAGTATAAATTCATTTTGTATAAAATCTTCCATTTCAAAAAACTCATTCCCTAGCTGTCAAATAAACCCGGCTTTCAGCAGTCATACACAACCCAGCCCTTGGCCTTTAAATAAAACCCGGCTCACAGCTGTTAAATACAACCCGGCCCTCGGCCATTACATAAAACTCGGCTCACAACCGTTAAACACTACTTGGCCCTCCACTATTAAATAAAATCCAACATTTCACAAAGGCAGTTCTCATATTTTCACAAACAAATTAGTATTTCACAACCATACCCAAATTCATTTATACCATAACCCATACCGATTATTCACCTACCACACAATTTCAATGTTTGAATATAGCCATTTAAACAACCAAGATATCCACCATTCGTTTTATCCAAAATATCATATCATATATCCTAAATTTATAAAATCCATTCAGTCAATTTTCGAAATAACCCTTGAAATCATAAATATACATATATATATATATATATATAGCAGTTTAACTTGTTCAACTTTAATAAAATTCTGACTTAACTTAATCCCCTTGCCTGTTTACTGAGAGAGTTCCTACAATGCTTCTAACGCCCAACCCACGGCAACATGGGCTTCAAAACCCTGAAAACACATTTCCCCAGTTTAAACAACTCCACCCCAGAATAACAATCATTAAACATTCCCAGACCCTTACACCCCATTTAATCAGTTAAATGCTAGACAAATAGCCCATTTCTACCCTTACCTCAATTTTAAAGTGATACCTGGAAAACCCTAAAACACGATTTCGTTCTGGTGAACTCGTAGAGAATTTTCCCCAGATCCTCGTGGTAACTTTCGATCATCGATTCAGGTGACGAATGACGAGAAATCGTAAAGAGAAAGGGTGGGGGCGTGGGTTTAGAGAGAGAGAGAGAGATATATATATATATATATATATATATATTTAGGTTTCTTAATGAAGAAGTAATTTTAAAACCTTTTTAAAGGCCGTTAACTCGACCAACTTCGTCAATGAAATGGGGCCTTCGTCGATGAGTTGTAGAAGGACGTTCATCGACGAAAGAAAGGGTTCATCGATGAACCTTAGGCCTGAAATTTTCCAAAATTTTGGGATTCCTTCGTCTACGACACCTGAACTTCATCGACAAGGCACAGAACGCCACTTGTGGACGAAAATAGGGGATTGATCGATGAGTCCTACTGCATTGCCCTTTTAAAATTTTCTTCCTTCTTTTCTTATTTATTTCCTTTATTTTCAGGGTTCGGGTTTCTACACAAAGGGATACGGGGGATATACCTGTCCATACATACATGTCAACGATGCAGCGGAAGACATGAAATACCCAACCTTATATATAATACCAGAGTTCTACAATATCCATAAATACACATATACATCCCCAAAAAGAACCATAAATATCCTGGGGACACATCCAAAATCCATCTCCCAACTCAAGCACTCACCCTGCAACTAGGGCAGTACTATAGTCTCCTCTATCTCGGAGCTCGCTCCGCTCGTCTGTCTAGGTTTCCTAAAATGTTTCAATTTTTGGGGTGAGACACCTCTCAGTAAACGGGATATGTTAACATCATAGTGTGACACATGAGTTTTATTGTGTTATAAATATATGCTGTATATAATTAACTGCATCTGATAAGTCAAAAAAATCTGTACTCATACTTATAAATCTGGTAATTCATATTTCAACATAACATATTGTGTCATACTAAATTTATGTATACATATAAATCGTCTATTATATCTATGTAATACTGAAATTATCCCTTGGATGGATAGCTAGTTGATATCATGTATTACCCCCATATGATTGGGTGTGCGGCCCGCGAGCGGGACCTAGCAATGGTTGACCTACCACACGAAGCCAAAATTGATTAGTCTGTTAGTACGATTGGTCTACCCAGCCTGGTCCGAACTTCCAAGGGGCACACTACTACAATGGGCTTAATCGACTATTAATACTTCCACACTCTATCTGAGACGTGTGGTGACACTATCTGAACTGATAGCTACGGTACCGTACTATGAAACTAAACTAAGTCATAAGGGTTCTGCTATCATATAGTATATTTCATAAATAACTGTAATATAACTGTCTCATGATTCTATGTAAAATCTATCATAATAGTATTTCTGAATCAACTGTTATACATATACATGTCAAATCACGGCATTTGAGTCGGCTAAATTATCACGACATCTAGGTCGACTGGATTATCATGATATACTGAAAATATAATAAATATCTGCTCTATTTATAGTTTTCTAAAAATTCATTATCAAATCATGTCTGTTCTGTGTAACCATGAAATATTCTAACATGCTAATATCTATAGTAAAAATTATTTATAGTCATGCCACACGAGTGAGTATTACACTGTAATATACTATCTGTCTGGGGAAAGCATATTTTGTTGAAAAATATTATTAAATTTATTTCTAGGGTTTATTCAGTTCAAACATCAAAATTCCCAAAAACTACATTAATTCATATAAATAATTACTGAATCAAATACTATATTTTTAAACGATTAACTTTCTGAAAATACCTAACTTAATCTATCCCCTTACCTAATTCCTAAAGAAAAACCCGTAGGGATCCTAATCTTCACCTGCAGCGTACGCGTAAAACCCCTATATTCATAAACCCTAATCCAGTCAACTTAACCCTAGAACATTCACTATTTAATATTCCTTATCCAATACTCCTTCAATAATTAATAAAACTCAAAAATAGATTCCATACCCTGATTTTGGAGTGGTGCCTAGGAACCCCAAATCACGAAATTACTCCGGTTAATCTGCAGAGAATCGCCGCCGGGATCCCAAAAACACGTTTATTAGCTGATTCGGGTTGAAATCAGGCAAGAAATCGAGGAGAGAAGGGAGGAGAGTCATAGCCCTAAGAGAGAGAAATGAAGAGATGAAATTTTTGTTGAAAAAAAAATGATTTGAATATATTTATAGGCTGCGTACTCGGTCGTACTCGTCGACAAGTCAAAGAAGAGCACTTGTCGATGAAGATAGTGGGTTCATCGACGATCCTTCAAATCTTAGATTTCCTGGCTCTCAAGATCTCCTCGTCGACGAGCAAATTCTACTAATGCCAGGTACTAAATCCAACTGCCTCCAAAATCTAGCACGCAGCATATCCTTTAATATCTGTATAGTCCTCTTCGTCTATCCATTGGTATGAGGATGAAAGGTCGTGCTAAAAGTCAATTGGGATCCCAAAGCTCTCTATAAGCTTTTCCAGAATTGAGACGTGAAATGTGGATCTCGATTAGAAATGATGGACACAAGCAGTCCATGCAGTTTGACTATTTCTTGTGTATACAGTTCTACCAATCTACCCATGGAGTAGTTAACACTGATGGGAAGAAAATGGGTAGTTTTCATCAATCTATCAACGACTACCCAGATGACGTCCTATCCATGAAGTGCCGGTGGTAACTCCGATACAAGGTCCATAGAAATATGCTCCCATTTCCATTTAGGGATGTGAAATGGTTGCAATGGTCTCGCCAATCTCTGATGCTTAGTTTTCACCAGTTAGCATGTCAAGCACTGTCCTGCATATTCAGCAATTTCTCTCTTCATATTGCTCCACTAGAAGAATATCTACAAATCCCTGTACATTTTCGTACTTCCTGGATGTATCATATACAGGGAATGATGCGCCTTTTCCAAAATGGTATTTTTAATTCCGGCATCATTGGGTACACAAAACCTACTACGAAACCTCAGAGTTCCATCATTTGAAATTTTAAAATTAGCTCCCTCTCCACTCTACACTTTATCTCTAATCTTTACTAATTCTGCGTCTTGCATCTGCGCAATCTTAATTCTTTCCAACAGCGTCGGCTGAAGTACCAGGTTACCAATAAATGCCTGGTGATCTCCTTCTACTAGTCCACACCAAGTCTTTCTAAATCCATTATGATCTTATGTGTAGTTACTATCGCTGATATAGATGCACACCCTGATTTACGGCTCAACGCATCAGCTACCACATTAGTCTTCCCTAGTTGGTAATTGGTGGTACAATTGAAATCTTTAATCAGCTCGAGTCACCTAATCTATCTCATATTCAGCTCTTTCTATGTGAAGAAATACTTTAAATTTTTACAATCTAAAAATATTTCTCACTTCCTACCATACAGATAATGCCTCTAGATCTTCAATGTGTACACCACTACAGTCAACTCTAAATCATGCATAGGGTAGCTCTTCTTGTACTCTTTAAGTTAACAAGAAGCATATGCTACAACTTTTCCTTGTTGCATTATCACACATCCGAGCCCCTTCTAAAACGCATCACTGTAGATTACATATCCACCATCTCCTCATGTAATAATCAAAACTGGTGCAGTAATGAGCCACTGCTTCAATTTCTGGAAACTCTGCTCACAATCATCATTCCATTCAAACTTAACATTCTTCTTGGTTAGCCGTGTTAGAGGCCCTGATAGCCTAGAAAATCCCTTTACGAACTAGAAATAATATCCCGCAAGTCCCAAGAAACTTCTGATCTCCTGAACATTCCTCGGTCTCGCCCAGTCCACTATTGCCTCTATCTTGCTTAGATCTACAGAGATACCATCCCTGGATATCACATGCTCAAGAAAAGTAACTTTCTCTAACCAGAATTCACACTTCTTGAATTTGGCATACAATTTCCTTTCTCTAAGTATCTGAAGTACTAGCCTTAAATGTTCTTCATGCTCCTCGAGGCTCCTCAAGTAGACCTGTATATCATCAATGAAAACCACTATGAACTGGTCCAAATACTGATGAAAAACTTTGTTCATGAGGTCCATAAATGCAGTGAGAGCATTCGTCAATCCAAAAGGCATAACCAAAAACTCATTATGGCCATAGCGAGTCTGGAATGTTGTCTTGGAGACATTCTTTGATTTGACCCTCACTTGATGTTACCCAGATCGTAGATCAATCTTTGAGTAAACTCGTGTACTTTGGAAGTAACCTCATATTCAAAAATGAGTTTAGGGCATAGTGATATATGATATAAGATGGATCCCTAACACTCAATCTTGTGCAATGGACAACAGTGGCTTAACTTAAGGTATTTATCTTTAAGCATGGATTAAGCATTTGAAATTAATTACCCGGCAAAGATGCCATGTCCAACTGGAAGTGGATGCAGATACTAAGTTTATATATATTAACCTCGAACCACTCTCTAAGTCTTCAGTCATCACAACCCCCTAAACCAAATCCTATAATCTAAAGAAAAATTTAAATAATTTGGTAATTTCATTTTGAATCCATTTTTCCTTGGATCCTGAGAGATTCACCATCATGATAATCTAATTCATTTTCTCATCTAGGCCTCTAGCACTACTAGATGGACACGTAGATTGAATATGTCATTTTCTTTTATAGTGTAAGCAGGTTATGTAAATACGTGAAAGATTATGCTTACAAATCTTATTTTTGCTTGATGAGGCATAAAAATAGTTATTGGATTTAAAGGATAAACTCTTTTTGAAAATGTTTTTCTTTTTAATTCTTAAAGGTTTATTATAATTATTCTTTTCATTTTTAACTTCGAGTGAAACTGTAAGGACCTGCTTAATAAACTGATTATTATATATATATACTCTACATACTCTGATACCATACTGGGGGTAAACCCATTCATTAACTTAAGCAGCAAGAAGCAGAAACTAAACAAACATATTCATATGTAAATATATACAACACCATACCATACAATACCAAAGTACTACATGTTTTCCAAAATATTTACATACATATGTTCCCAAAATACCCTTAACAAGCTAGGGTATATAAAAAAAATACTCGCAAAATGAACTCACTCTCCACTGGCAGGGTAGTATAGAAGCCCCTCTATCTGCGAGCCTGGTCTGCTCGCCTACCTAGATCACCTGAAAAATATTTCAACACTGGGATGAGCCAACGCTCAGTAAGAAGAAATATGTTATTACTAGTGTGTGACAAATGAGATACTATATCATGAAAATCTGTTTTCAAATAAACATGTATAACTGAATATTAAAATAAAGTACAAGTGATAAAATACACCCCCCTTTCCATGTTGCTTAACATAACAATGTCGAAGGTTACTAATCAAAATACTTTTATTATACATAGGTATATTCCTTGTTTCTGTAAATCTATACATACGTAGTAGTAACTGAAAATGTTCCCTGTGACTATCTGAGTGTCATGACTTACCCCCTCATGACAGGGTTGTGTGGTCTGTAGGCGAGATTTACCCTAACTGGCCAACCAGGAATAAATCACTATACTCCATCGGTCAATCTGCCCACCTCAACCCATATCTGGATGTGGAGCCTAACCTCTTCAAGGGCTTAGGTGATTGACCTTACCACGTATTATCTAAATAGGTGGTTGCATTCATAAAGTAACATAGTATCTGTAGCAACAGTACCGTGCTCTGTAGCTGCAAGTCCAACAGGGTCTGATATCATATAATATATTTCTATATATATATATATATATATATATATATTTCTGATTTACCATGATTCTGAAGTACTGAATTAACCATAATGCTGCATAACTGCAGTGTAATTCATATGTCGTAATACTGAGAACTGTATAATCATAACATTGAAACTGCATAATCATAATACTGAAACTGCATAATCATAATACTGATACTGCATTATCATAATATTGATATTCGTGTAATCATGGTACTGAGATTCATAAAATCATGGTACTAAAATATCGTAAAATTAGGAGGACACTGAAATATCGTAAAACTTATATTCGCACTATATTCATATTCTAAAGCCACACGATACTGTAATACATAATTTTCATCATTAAATAAATTGTATAATATTTTAAAAAAAATACCTAGCATAGCATATTTCCCTTACCTGACTATTAGAAAGCCCCTATGGAATACTAGCCTTACATCCATAGGGCCTTCTACAAAACACCCTGAAAACAGCATTCGTCAGAATAAAATATCAATATTTCATCCCCTACACCATTTCTTATAACTACCATAAAGCCAAAAATAGGCTAAAATGTCTTACCCTGAATTTGTGATGAAATCCTACTTCGTTTCCCTAACGATCCGCTCCGGCAATCTTGTAGAAAACTTCGCCAGGAGCGTCGTGGCAACTTTAGATCATCGATCCAGCGTCTGGCAGGGCCGAAAACGAAGAGAGAAGGGAGAGAGAGACGTAGGGAGAGAGAGGAGAAAGAGAGAAGCCAGAAATTATGATAAAAATATGAGCTTTTCCTACTTATAGGGTCAGATTCGTCGACGAGACACGTCACCTCATCGACGAGTCTTTCAGTAAATTCGTCGACGAAGTCCTGTATTCATCGACGAAATTCAGAGCAGCCCGATCCGTCTCTCGCTATTTTCTCGTCAATGAAACCGTGTGTTCGTCAACGAAAATCCTTCTGCGCTCGTTGACGAACCCCTGTATTCATCGACGAGTCCTGAAAATTTCCGAAAATTAAAATTATCCCCAAAATGCAATGTTGTCGACGAATGCTACGGCCTCCTTCTGTTTCTGTATCTATTTCTTCCCTCTTATTATTATTAAAATGTTATTATTCTTTGGGTCACTACAAAAACTCTAGAATAATCATCTACTTCTTCTTCTAAGCATATAATTTTTAATATCTTCTTAATCTTTCTCTTTTCTAATGTGGTATGATAATCTTTTAGATCTTTTAATTTGTTTGCTAACCTTCTACTTTCATTTTTGAAGATAGTTTTCTTCTTAGATACTCTAACTAGAAGTTTATGCATTTTAAATAAAGTACATTCTAATTCTTTGTTCAAAGGCATGCTTTCATTTATCAAATTTGCACATGATTCAACACAGGAATTATTATGATCATTTTCATATGAATCATTGCATGCATCAATATCACCAGAGACAATAAATGATTCATCATACAATATATAATAATATTTTTCACCTAAATCATCACATGCACCATTATCAGTATTTTCAACGGATGATTCAACATATGACACATCATAGCATTCATCGTATGAATCATCAATAGTGGTAGAGATAGAATCATATACCTCTACTTCTATTAATGCAATTACCCTATGATTTACCACATTCTGATTATTTGAGCGTGACACTTCTAGAGATGTGGTCTCCTTTCCCTGGGAATCTCCATATTTCTTTTCGATTTCATCCTAGATTTCCTATGCACTCTGACATGCCACAAACTCAAAAAAAATATTAGAATCTAATGCAAGATATAACATGTCCATGGCATATGAATTTGCATGCATTAAAGTAATATCATTTGCATTTATAGGCATACAAATTCCTTTGACAATCACCTGCCAGGCCCTCCAGTTCATTGATTTTATAAATGTGTTTATTCTAATTTTCCAGGTAGTGTAATCAACACCACAAAATAATGGAGGACTACAAGGTGATCGTCCCTCTCCAAATGGGGATACACCAATGTGAGTCATCCCAATTTTTAGTAAAAACATTTAAGTCAATGCTATGAGGCTCTGATACTAATTGTTGACTTTGGTGTATTCCCAAGAGGGGGGGGTGAATTGAGTATTTAAAATTTCTCTACTAAATTCAACTAATCTAACAATAGTATTACTCAACCTAGAGTCTATCTATGCAATTATAAACTCAATCATTCACAATAGTAAAATACAAATATTCATGTGCTGGAATTTAAAATGCAAAAATTAAAACAGGCACAAGAAATGTTATCGAGGTTCGGCCAAAGTGCCTACATCCCCACCTCAGCTTGCAAGCCTGAGGAATACCATTATTGCTCACTTAACGGGTAGAACGGCACCGGTTACAACCAGTTCAAATTTCCAAGGCTGACATCAACCTTTACACACTCTCCTTGAGGGGCGAAGAAAACCCTAGGTCAAATTCACAGGGCTGACCCGAACCTGATCCTTCCGAGCTAGATCAAACTCCATCAAGCCATGCCTGGAATACAACAGATATACAATATGAACCGGGTACAATAGAATGCTTCTCAATCAAGCAAATAAGTACTAATAACTATTAACCAATGCACATCAACAACATAGGAATAGTAAGCTCAGTGATGTGAATGTGTGCTATCAACACTCAGTATAATGTATATTCTCAAATATGCACAAGAGTGTTCAATAAGCCTATCTTTGAAACTTTGTATAAAAAATCTCAATATCAACTTAGGGTTTCAAAGATGCAAGCAAAAATAATCAAACAAACTCAAAAATGTTTTCTCAATATACTTAGCACATAAGATGTTTGAATGTAAGCTTGTAAAAAATAATTTTGCACACAAAAATTATAGGCTAAGGTATCTTGCAATATTGATGCAAAAATCTGCAAGCCACAAAGTTCTCCACACACCGGATTTATTAAATTAAATAAGAAGAGAACTTTAGCTCAAACTCTTAATCAACAAAATCAATCAACAAGAAATACAATAAAAGAATTTGAGTAAGATTGGATTGAGTATAGACACTCTCACAAAGCTTAGTTAATCAAGAAATTTTGGAGTAAGAGAGTGTATGGAAGTCGTATATAAAAAATAGGCTTGGAAAATTGAGAGAATATTTTTCTTAATCACAATGTTAATTACCCCTAATCTTGACAAATGAAGGCATATATATACAGAGAGAAGGGGCAAATTATGACTGTTGGGGACTCAAAAGGAATTTTTAAATTTGTCTTAAAAAGAAATAACCCCCTTTTACCTTTAATTACCTACGATAATTATTTTCCAAACCGAGAGTTTTAGGTGCCCGATCCACAGTTCAATCGCCCGAACAGACACACTCAAAAAAGTTATTTTTGAAGTTCGGGTGCCCGAATATGGGCTCAGTTTGCTGAACCGAGGCAATTTTCCAAAAGACCATGGTTTGATTGCCCAATCCAAAGTTTGGCATACTAAACTTGAACTTTTGGTCACCCGAGGCATATTTGAACATGGGAGTTCGGGCTGCCGAGTTGTTAGGAAAAGTCGGAATCAAGGTTTGGTCGTTTGTGGACACTACAGTGATTTTAGGTTCCGTCGCTCGAAACCAAGTCAACCTTCTGACTAATCAAAGGTTCGGTCACCCGAGGTGTTTTGAACATCAAGGTTTCGGTCACCCGAAACCTCACAAGTTTGGCCTTTTATGTCCTATTCTCTTAAATTATTTCCCTGATTAATATATGTAATATTGGGGACTATCTTATGTGTTTGTGTAAGGACCAAAGGTCTTTCTAAGGTTTTTTTTAGCTTACTTATCCGTACATGCATGTCATGCAATGATTATTATAGACATTTGAATAAATGCTTATTACAGACCCAAATGAATAAAAATTACAACACTTAAAAGCATATAGTGTCTTCATTTTCCTTCGGGTCTCTGAGTGTCATCATATGATATAGTTAATGTAAACTTGCACATCAACTCGACAAACATTAAATACCGGAGTATTTGTCATAATCAAAATAGGGTATGTCCCACAAGGTCAACAAAATTATTTAACCCAGTTTAAATATTTCTCAATATAAATCATATGTCATACAAATTTCATCTAATATTTATATCATAAATAAATTTCAGGTAAAACATCATAATATCGTTTCTCATATTTCTCAACCCATAATTTTCAGAAATAGACTGCTATAATTTATTCATCTTACTTGACTTACTTAAAGGTCCACTAACACCCTAAATCTGACGCTTCTCAGCGTTCACATCTTAAAAACCTAAAAATCCCATTTTTATCAAATCAATCAACTCATTTCCCACAACAATTTATGTATAATACTTCCCATATTTCAAATACTTCGAACAACCCATTAAACCCTAAAACCTCTTACTTACCCTAATTTTGGGAAGATGCCCTGAAACTCCAAACTAAAAATTTACTTCACCTACGTTGCAGAGAATCTTCCCAAAAACCTCATGGCAGTTCCTGATCATCAAATTGGGCCTTAACAAAGCCGAAAATGAAGAGAGAAGTGAGAGAGAGTCATGGATCTAGAGAGAGAGAGAGAGAGAGAGAGAGAGAGAGAGAGAAAATGGCACTGAAAAATTAGGGTTTCACCCTTTATAGCCTGGGATTCGTCGACAAATTCAAGTAGTTCATCAATGAACTTATGAAGGAACTTCGTTGACGAGGAAGCTATTTCGTCAACGAACCTGAACCCTAAACTCTCTCGGTAATCTCTCATTGATGAGACACGTTTAACTCGTCGCCAAAATCTGTGGGACATTCGTCTTCGAAGACCCTAGATTCGTCCATGAAGTCTTGTTTTCTCCCTTTTAAAAATTTCCTTCCCTTTACTCTTGCCCTTATCCATGAATAACTTTTCTGGGTCTCTACATGGATTGATTACTTGGTATCCCACTTCGGGTCGGGTTGTGTTGATATGGTATCAGAGTTGTGACGTGGCAGGTGTTGGATTAATATTTATTATTTACTAGAGATAAAAAAAAATGGTATGAAAATCGGGGCGTTACAACATAGTTGATTTTTGGGTACCTTGATCTCCTTCCTCTCTGTCTGGCAAGTGCCTATTTGGTGGTTTACCACAATTGTGCCTGAAAAGGTAAGATATATCTAGTAGAGGACTCTATATTATCTGTAAAGGAGGGTGAAATAGTATGGCTTACCTCAGGAATATTCTCAGGAGATAAGTCCGTGGATACTGTAGGCAAAGGGGATTCCTCATTTTGTGATTCTTCATTTGGAGTAGACTTTGTGATTATGTTTGGTGTTGCCGTAGAATCGTCATTCTGATTATTCTAGTCTTCAGTCCAATCAAAACTTAACCACTTCATCTCTTCACTTGGTGTCTCCCCCTGAAGTGAGGGAGTGGAGGATGAAGAATAGTAGAGCTCAGATTCCATGAAGGTAATATCCATGGTAGTATGAAACCTTCGAGTAGTGGGATTATAACATCGGTATCCATTTTGGTGTGTGCCATTCCCTAGAAAAAAACATCAAAGAGCACACGAATCCAATTTGGTATGTTGATTCTTTGGAAGGTCAACATAAGCCACATAGCCAAAGATCCGAGGTGGTAGCATTAGGATGGATGGTAGTGAAACGAAACTTGACAGAACTTGAAGAGGAGTCTTAAACTTCAAGAGTTTAGAGGGAAGGCAGTTGATAAGATGCACAATAGTGGTCACAACATTTGACCAATGGTGAGCCGGAACATGGGCACTCAGAAGAAGAGGCCAGGCAGTTTCAAGGATATGTCAATTTTTCCGTTCAGCTACCCCATTTTGCTGCAGAGTTTGAGGGCATGATGTCTCATGGATGAGTCCATATTTCTAAAAGTATGACTTGAACTGATGATTTATATATTCCCCATAATTATCCGAGTGAAGGACTCGAATTGAGGAGGAAAATTGTGTCTGAACCATAACATGAAAGGATTGAAAAATACTAAACACTTCATCCTTACTTTTCATCAAATAAAGCCAGGTCATTCTAGTGCAATCATCAATACACAACACAAACCAACACACTCCACAGACAATAGGTAAAGGAGAGGGACCCTATACATCAGAGTGAATTAAAGTAAATGGAGTATCACTTTTATTCAAGCATGTGATGCCCCAATTTTTCATACCATTTTTTTCCTCATATAAATAAAATATACCAATCATCTATCAGCCACATTAACCTCTGTTACCCCAATACATAACCCGAACCGAAAGTGGGTACCGAGTACACAATCATATCCACATACGCAATCTAACAGCGAAAGTCTTTTCATATATATATATATATATATATATATATATGTGTGTATATACATACATACCACAACGAATACACATACCAGAGTACTACCATCCATATATACAAGTCTAATACAAAATCTCTAGGGGAATCAAACCTCCCTAACTTAAAATACTCACCCTATCTACCCAGGGTATCGGCTCCCCTCTATCTCGGAGCTCTATCACCAGGTCTATCTTGATTTCCTGAAATATTTAAATGATTGGGTGTGACACATCTCAGTAAGACGGAATAAATTATCTACAATGTGTGACAATATGAGATTCATTATATCATAACATATATTCGTTACAGTAATACTATCTTTTGAGAAAATATACCAATTCCACAACCATAATCATATAGATATACAACACAAGCTTTCAAAAGCTTTTACTTTAATTTTCGAAACCGTACACACGCAACCCATAATTACCAGCGAAATTCCTGAGATTTCAAAAACCTAAAAATCACATTTTTACCAAATCAATCAACTCATTTCCCACAACAATTTCTATATAATACTTCCCAAATTTCAAATACTTCAAACAATCCATTAAATCCTAAAATCTCTTACTTACCATGATTTTGGGATGATGCCCCGGAACTCCAAACTGAACATTTACACCGCCTATGTTGTTGAGAATCTTCCTAGGAACCTCATGGCGGTTCCCGGTCGTCAAACTGGGCCTTAACGAAGCCGAAAACGAAGAGAGAAGTGAGAGAGTGTAACGACCCAAAAAATAATGGTATTTAAATAATAAAGAAATAGGGAAATGGAAATAGAAATAAAAGAAGGCAGTAGGCTTCGTCGACGATATTGCACTTTGAAGATAATAACTCGAAAGATTTTTCCACAACGCCTCGTCGATGAACACAGGGAGTTCGTCGATGAGCGCATAAGGGGACCTTGTCGACGAAGCCACGCCTCGTCAACGAGAAGATACCGAGAAGGGTTTTTGAGACAATCTGAAATTCGTCGATGAGGGAGGAAGTTCGTCGACGAAATTATTAAAGGACTCGTCGACAAGGAGATGTGTCTCGTCGACAAATCCGACTCTATAAATAGTGAAAACCCATATTTTTCACGCAAAACTCGCATAGAAACCCTCTCATCTCTCTCTCTCTCTACATCCCTCTCTCCTTCTCTCTTCGATTTTGGGTCCATTTCACGTCGGATAGACGATCTGAAGCCACCACGACGCTCTTAGTAAAGTTCTCTGCAAGTCTGCTGGAGCTTATCGTTGGTGGAATTGGTTTGGATTTCGTCTCAATCTCAGGGTAAGACATTTTATTCAGTATTTGTCATTCTCTCAGTTATAAGAAATACAATACATGAAAAAATACTGATGTTTTGTTCTGGGGGATTTGATTTTCAAGGTGTTGAGTGGAGAACCCTGCGGGTATAGGGCAAGAGTACAGTAGGGACTTTTCATAGATAATGTAAAGGAATGTGCTATGCTATGAATTTTTATAATGTTAACAGAGATTTTACACATATGTATATACCAGCTTATTACCTAGTTTTACAGAATATGAGTTTTAAATGTTTGTGTGGCCTAAGTAGATATTTATGTGATGAAGAACTTATATGGTTTTTTTATAGTATATTATACTATATTGAATACACAGATATAGACAATATATACAGTTTATATAGATTTTTTCCCAGTATATGAAGTTATACAAAATATACAGATATAGTCATATATTTACAGAGATTATATAGAAAGATAAACATACATATACAGCTTTTATTCGAATAGTTTCATTAAAAAATATATATATATATATATATATATATATATATATATACATGTATATAGTTTTACTCAGATCAGTATATTACAGCTTTATTCAGAACAGTATATACAGTGTTTATAGTATGCCATGTTTCCTATTACCATAACATACAGAGTATATAGACAGAGTATACAGACAGATATACAGAGATAGCATCAAGATGTTACAGATACAGTATACAGAGATTACAGTATTTATAGGTACAGAAAGATAACGTTATGGTAATTTTGGAAACACGATGAAAATAGTAAGAGTATATATGTATATATGTATATATATAGTATCAGATCCCTGAGGAAGATTACAGACAGATACAGTACAAATAAAGAATACAGAGCACGGTACCATTGCTAGATATAGATAGAGTGCAACCACAAATCTCAGATAGTGTGTTGGTACCGTCGACCGTGCTCAGAGAGTATGCAGCTCCCCAGTTCGCTGGGTGGAGGGGGCCGGTTTGACAAGGTAGCAGCCAGTTCCATGCCGAGGAGAGTATACAGCTTGGCCGTACTAAGGTAGTGTAGAGTATATTGACTTATCTAGAGGGCCGACCAAATTAAGTCCCACCTACAAGACACACAACCCTATCATGAGGGGTCAAATCATGACATACAGAGTTTCAGGGATAAAGCACAGTTATGTATATGTATATAGTTTTACAGTATATGATGAGTATAATATGATATTAGTAATATGAAAAGTAGAAAATACAGATGATATAGTTATATTTAAAATTGTGAAAAGAAAGATATGCTTTACAGATTTATTATTGTATTATAGTTCAATTGTTATTTAAACAGTATTCCTAACTTAGTTGCCACACACTAGTAATAGCATATTTCCACTTACTGAGCGTCGACTCACCCCATTACTTTAACATTTTTTTTCAGGTAAGCCAATTAGGCTAGCAAATCAGGCTCACGGATAGAGAGTATATTGGTTACCCTGGTTTAGAGGGTAAGTTTGTGTAGGGTTTTGTATTTTGGGATAGATATTTTGGAGAGAGATGTATTTTATATAGTTATGGTTGAGAAACACAGATACCTGGTATCGTATGATGTGTATGGATTACGTTTCCGCTGCATGGGTATAATTTTATATTCAGATTTACCCAGGTACCTTCCGAGGCTCAAGTTCCATAGCAGGGGGTATCAGAACAGTTAATATATATATATATATATATGTATATATATATGTATATATATGTATATATATATATATATATATATGTATATATAAAAAGAGGTCATTACAGTTTGGTATCAAAAGTTAAGTTGTTAGGTTCTATAGACTTTAGAGTGCAGTGGGAAACAATACCAGAATATAGGAAAATATTTTAGGTTTGTTCTGTGATCTCGATACAGGATTTCGTGGTGGTTTCTGTGTTTTTCCTGGGGTGACAACTTCAGGAAAGTCATAGTAAACTATTGATGAGTTATGTATTTAGGTTATGGGATGTGATTTGGGGTTAGGATCAGGAGGGATGATTAATAGAGAATTCGGAGTTTTAGTTGAATAAGTTGGGTGTATAGGGAAATAGAATTCTGAAACAATGTTCTATGAAACGGTGTTCTATGTATTTGCAGGATGGACCCGGGAGGCAATAGCGCTCACGCTAGTGGGAATGATGGTGCTGGTCCTTTTGGTGCAACAGGTGGGGATTCAGATGCTGTGCTACGCAATGTGGCTCAGCAAGTTATGGCTGAGATTACATGGACCTCTAGAGAGCAGGAAGGTCCATCTTCAGCTTAGGGATGTACCATAGAGAAATTTACAAAGATGAATCCGCTAGCATTTTCTAGAGCGACTGACCCTATAGTTGCAGAGAACTGCGTACAGGAGGTAGAGAAGATTCTGACAGTACTTCATTGCACCGACAAGCAGAGACTTTTATATGCTACATATAGGCTGGCAAGGGAGGCCGAGAGATGGTGGGCAGTCGCCAGATTGTTGGAGGAGCAGAGGGTTATACTAGTGTCGATGACCTAGGCCCGTTTCAGGGATATATTTTTCGATAGGTACTATCCTGCCTCAGTCAAAGAGGCTTGAGTACAGGATTTCTGAGCCTGTCCTAGGGATCATTGCTTGTCCAGCAGTATGCGGTGAGATTTATCGAGCTCTCGGGTTTCTGCCCATATACTGTCCCCGATGAAGTAAAGAAGGTCAGAATGTTTGAGAGGAATTTGAGGTGAGATATTTACAGGCAAGTGGCAGTACTGAGGATCTAGGATTTTGCAGAGTTAGTTGACAGGCCATTATAGCGGAGGAGAGTCTATCTAAAGAGACGGAGACACAGAATCAAAGGAAGAGGACCGCACCCTCAAGTTTTCAGGCGGGTCCTAGCCGAGGCCCTGGAGAGGGGGTTAGATCTGGCAGAGGCCAGAGGCAGATGGTAGCCCACGCGGGATTTCAGTGCAGACAGCTTCCTGCCATTTGTCCTAGATGCGGATAGAGACATCCTAGTGAGTGCTGACTGGGGGAGAATGTTTGTTATCGCTGTGGGAGGCTGGGTCATATGGCTTGATCGTGTCAGATGCCATCAAATTATGCACTGGCTCCCAGGCCATTTCGAGGTGGATATCAGGCACCTCATGGAGGTCAACAGAGAAATACTGCACCGGCAAGAGTCTATGCGTTGACGTCGGGAGACGCTAAGACGGCTAGAGACGTGGTCACAGGTATCATTATTGCTTTACCATATAAATTGTTGTTTTGTTTGATACAGCTGCCACCCATTCCTTTATATCAGCGGGATATGTGAAAATAGCTGGAATAGATGGGATCAGTGGTAAAATGCAGGAAGGTGTTGCGACATTTTCTAATAAGTATCCAGGGGAGGGTGTTGTTAGCCAATCTTATGATCCTTGATATGCAGGGGTTTGATGTGATATTGGGCATGGACTGGCTAGCTACTCATTACGCTAGCATGGAGTGCCATCAGAAAGAAGTGATTTTCAGACCCCCGGGTGAATAAGAGTACAGATTTGTAGGAACACGCATACGTGCTTCACCGCAGCTAATGTCAGCTATTCAAGTGAGGAGGCTGCTGCAAGATGGTTTCCAGGGGCATGTCACATACCTAAAAGAATCGCCAAAAGAAGAATTGAGACAAGCTAACATACTAGTAGTGAGAGAGTTTCCAGATGTATTTCTAGAAGAATTACCTGGTTTGCCACCTGATCATGAGATTGAGTTCGCTATAGATCTGTTGTCAGGATCTGTGCCAGTATCTAAAGCACCGTACCGTATGGCTCCAGTCAAGTTGAAAGAACTAAAAGATCAACTACAAGAATTGCTGGATAAGGGTTTTATTAGGCCTAGTGTGTCACCCTGGGGTGTGCCAGTTTTATTCGTGAAAAAGAAGGATGGGACCATGAGACTGTGTATCAATTATAGGGAGATCAATAAACTAATGATCAAAAATAAATATCCTCTCCCTAGGATCGATGATTTATTTGATCAGTTTCGGGGGACCCGGGTTTACTCTGAAATTGATCTACGGTTAGGCTACCATCAGGTGAAAGTTAAAGTAGAGGATATTTCGAAGACTGCGTTTCGTACCAGGTATGGGCATTACGAGTTCTTAGTGATGTCATTCGGGTTGACTAATGCACCAGCAGTATTTATGGATTTGATGAATCGGGTGTTCCATCAGTATTTGAACCAGTTTGTGGTTGTATTTATTGATGATATACTGGTATACTCGAGGAGTTCTGAGGAGCATGAGCATCATTTGAGGCTGGTCTTGCAGATATTAAGGGAAAAAAAATTTATGCAAAATTCAAGAAATGTGAGTTTTGGTTAAAACAGGTTACTTTTTTCGGCCATGTGATCTCTAAAACAGTTGTATCAATTGATCCAAGTAAAATAGAGGTAGTGGTGAGTTGGGAAAGGCTGGGAAATGTTCAGGAAGTTAGGAGTTTTCTGGGATTAGCAAGTTATTACCGGCGCTTTATGGATGATTTCTCCAAGCTATTAGGTCCATTAACACGTCTTACGAGAAAAAATGTAAAGTTTGACTGGACCAACGACTGTGAGTAGAGTTTTTAGGAGTTAAAGCGGTGACTAGTTTCAACTCCAGAACTGGCTATTCCTTCAGAGGATGATGGGTTTGTAATATACAGTGATGCCTCTTTGAAGGGTTTTGGATGCGTGTTGATGCAGCACGGTAGGGTCATTGCTTATGCGTCTAGACAGCTTAAAGAATATGAGAAGAATTATCTTATCCATGATTTAGAACTTGCTGCAGTGGTGTATGCTCTCAAGATCTGGAGGCATTATTTATATGGTGGAAAGTGCGAGATTTTCACGAATCACAAAAGTATGAAATATTTCTTTACCCAGAAAGAGTTGAATATGAGGCAAAGAAGGTGGCTAGAACTTATTAAAGACTATGATTACATGATTAGTTACCACCCAGGAAAAGAGAATGTAGTGGCAATTGCTCTGAGCAGGAAATCAGGGGGACCTGTACTGGCAGTTATGGAGATACAACACTCAATTCTGATATATTTGGAGAGGCTCAGCATAGAATTGGTAGAGGATAGTCCTCAGGAAGCTATTGCCAGTCTAGTGGTTCAGCTTACGCTATACGAGAGGATTAAAGTAGCTCAGGGTGATGATGCGGAGTTGGTAGAGGTATTGGCTAGAGTGCGGGATTGTTAGGGAGAGGAGTTTCGCATATCAGATGTCGAAGTCCTATGATTCCGTGCTAGGCTCTGTGTTCCTACAGATACCGAGATTAGGAGAACTATATTAGAGGAGGTTCACAAATCTCTATACACCGTACATCCTAGTAGCACTAAAATATATCGAGATCTGAGAGAGTTTTTCTTGTGGAGTGGAATAAAGAGGGAGATAACCAAGTTTGTTCAACAATGTTTGACGTATTTCATGTTGCTATGTTAAGGAAATGTGTCCCAGACCCATCCCACATAATCAGCTATGCAGAGATAGAGTTTAAGGATTCACTAGCTTATGAAGAGACACCAGTACATATATTAGACAGAAAGACACAAGTACTGCACACCAAAGAAATTCAATTAGTAAAAGTTTTGTGGAAGAATCATACTATAGAGGAAGCTTCTTGGGAACTCGAGGAGCAGATCAGATAGAGATACCTGCAGTTATTTCAAGAGGTATAGAGGTAATCAGGTAAAGTATAATAGTTAAATAAGTTTCTTTTGCAGGTACATGTATTGATTTTAGTTAGTAGATAGTTTTTAGTTTCTATATGTGTAATTCCCCAGGACATAAATGTAACCACGGTATTCCTCTCCCACTAGTGAGGGCAGGTAATAATAAGTAGATCATTTTCCTTTACGGGATGATGGAGTGTATAGATGGAGATATAGATAGTAAATTTGGAGGAAAAAATTTTATAAGGAGGGGAGAATGTAACGACTCGAAAAATAATGGTATTTAAATAATAAAAAGAGAGGGAAATGGAAACAGAAATAGAAGAAGGTAGTAGGCTTCGTCGACGACATTGCATTTTGAAGATAATAATCCGAAAGAATTTTCCACAGGGCCTCGTCGACGAACACAGGGAGTTCGTCAATGTGCGCATAAGGGGACCTCGTCGATGAGAAGATATCGAGAAAGGTTTTTGGGACAGTCTGAAACGTCGACGAGGAAGGAATTCGTCGACGAAATTATTAAAGGACTCGTCGACGAGGTGATGTGTCTTGTTGACGAATCCGGCTCTATAAATAGTGAAAACCCAGATTTTTCACGCAAAACTCGCGCAGAAACCCTCTCCTCTCTCTCTTCTCTCTCTCTCTCTCTCTCTCTCTCTCTCTCTACGTCCCTCTCTTCTTCTCTCTTCAATTCTGGGTCCGTTTTACGTCGAATCAATGATCTGAAGCCACCACAACGCTCCTGGTGAAGTTCTCTGCAAGTCTATTGGAGCTGATCGTTGGTGGAGTTGGTTTGGATTTCGTCCCAATCTCAAAGTAAGGCATTTTTATTCAGTATTTGTCTTTTCCTCAATTATAAGAAATACAATACATGAAAAAATACTGATGTTTTGTTCTAGGGGATTTGATTTTCAGGGTGTTGAGTGAAGAACCCTGCAGGTATAGGGTTAGAGTACAGTAGGGACTTTTCAGAGATAAGGTAAGGGAAATATGCTATGTTAGGAATTTTTATAATGTTAACAGAGATTTTACACATATGTATATACCAGCTTATTACCTAGTTTTACAGAATATTAGTTTTATATGCTTGTATGGCTTAAGTAGATATTTATGTATGAAGAACTTATATGGTTTTTTTACAGTATATTATACTATACTGAATACACAGATATAGACAATATATACAGTTTATATAGTTTTTTTCCCAGTATATGAAGTTATACAAAATATACAGATATAGTCATATATTCACAGAGATTATATAGAAAGATATACATACATATACAGCCTTTATTCGAATAGTTTCATTAAAAAAATATATATACATATACATGTATACAGTTTTACTCAGATCAGTATATTACAGCTTTATTCAGAACATTATATACAGTGTTTATAGTATGCCATGTTTCTTATTACCATAACATACAGAGTATATAGACAGAGTATACAGACAGATATATAGAGATAGCATCAAGATACTAAAAATACAGTATACAGAGATTACAATATTTATAGTTTAGAAAGATAGCGTTATGATAATTTTGGAAACATGATGAAAATAGTAAAAGAGTATATATATGTATGTATGTATATATATATATAGTATCAGATCCCTAAGGAAGATTATAGATAGATATAGTACAGATAAAGAATACAGAGCACGGTACTATTGCTAGATACAGATAGAGTGCAACCACATATCTCAGATAGTGTGTGGGTACCATCGACCGTGCTCGGAGAGTATGCAGCTCCCCAGTTTGCTTGGTGGAGGGGGCCAGTTTGACTAGGTAGCAGCCAATCCCGCGCCTAGGAGAGTATGCAGTTTGGTCGGGCTGAGGTAGTGTAGAGTATATTGACTTATCTGGAGGGCCAAGCAGATTAAGTCCAGCCTACGGGCCGCACAACCCTGTCATGAGGGGTCAAATCATGACATACAAAGTTCCAAGGATAAAGCACAGTTATGTATATGTATACAGTTTTACAATATATGATGAGTATAGTATGATATTAGTAGTATGAAAAGTAGAGAATACAAATGATACAGTTATATTTTAAATTGCGAAAAGAAATATATGCTTTACAGATTTACTATTGTATTATAGTTCAGTTGTTATTTAAACATTATTCCTAACTTAGTTGTCACACACTAGTAATAACATATTTTCACTTACTGAGCGTCGACTCACCCCATTACTTTAACATTTTTTTCAGGTGAGCTAGTTAAGCGAGCAGATCAGCCTTGCGGATAGAGAGTATATTGGTTACCCTGGTTTAGAGGGTAAGTTTGTGTAGGATTTTGTATTTTGGGACAGATATTTTGGAGAGAGATGTATTTTATACAGTTATGGTTGAGAAACGCAGATACTTGGTATTGTATGATGTGTATGGATTACGTTTCCGCTGCATAGGTATGATTTTATATTCAGATTTACCCTGGTGCCTTCCGAGGCTTGAGTTCCATAGCAGGGGGTATCAGAACATTTAATATATAGAAGAGGTCGTTACAAAGAGAGTCGTGGGTCTAAAGAGAGAGAGAGAGAGAGAAATGACGCTGAAAAATGAGGGTTTCACCCTTTATAGGCCGAAATTCGTCGATGAATTCGTTCGTCGATGAATACATGAAGACACTTTGTTGGCGAGGAGGCTATTTTGTCGACGAACCTGAAATTTTCGTAAAACTCCCAAAACTCTCGATATCTTCTCGTCGACGGGACACGTGTACCTCGTCGCCGAAATCTATGGGATATTCGTCGACGAAGACCCTGGGTTCATCGATGAAGCCTTGCTACTCTCTCTTTTTAAATTTTCCTTCCCTTTCTTATTCCTCCCTCTCTCTTTCTTTATTACTTATTTAATTTTCCAGGTCTCTACAAAGCGTAATGGATAATTGGCACAATGACTTTTTTCCAAAATACAAGCATCACAATGAAACATAGATAGATCCATATTCGAGAATAAATCAGGAAATAAATGTTGTAAATACCCAAATGAGGGATGACCTAAACGACGATGCCACAACCATATCTGTTGAGTCTTGGACTCCTGAGAGGACACCTGATGTGCACGACCTAGACTGAAGTCTTCCATGTAGTATAATCCCCCCTTCCTAGTACCACGCCCAATTATCTCCTTGGTGAGAATATCCTAAAGAAAACAAGAATTACGATACATTAGGACCATACAGTTTAAGTCTCTAATAACTTGGCTCACAGATAAGAGTTTATGTGATAAGGAAGGAATGAGGAGAGTATTTGTCAATTGTAATGAAGGTGATAGAGTTACAGAGCCTGCCCCTGTGACAGGTGAAATACTTCCATTGACATTGGCAATACTGGTGCATCGTGGAGGTAAGTGAGAGGTAAAATCCGCAGGATCAAAGGTCATATAGTCTACGGCCCCAGAATCCAAGCGCCATGCAGCACTATCTAATTCATTACCAAGACTAAGTAGGGCAAGACAAGAGATACTTGAGTCTATAAGAGAGGTAGTCCCATGAGTCAAGTCACTAGATGGAATGGGAGAGAGGCACGGGTCAACTGTAGCCGCAACATCTTTCCCTTTGCCACCATTAACCTGTGTTGCTTCCTTTTTCTTCTTTTCTTGAAATTCGGGCCACCAATCAAGATACCCGTGCAATTGAAAATAATTGTCATGGGTATGCTTTGAGTTCCCACAGTGAGAGCATTTCACAATATTGGAAGAAGACTGAAAGGTTTTAGAGGAACCTGAACCCGTTTAGCCATGTGTAAAAGGTCCTTGACCAAGTTTGAGGCTCCTAGAAGTGAGCATGGCTCTAGTAGGGACTTCATTCTCCACCGTATTCATCACCACCTGGCGGAGAGCTTCTCGTCAAACATGGGCATAAGCTTGATCCACAGAAGGAAATGGGTGCAACTACAGTACATCACTCCGGATGTTGTCGAGTTTATCGTCCAAACCATCCAAAAAAGCATACACTCGATCCTCTTGAAGCATATTATTGTACCTTTGTATATCAGTTGGGCATTCCATTGGATTTGGTTGGCGGAAGTCAATTTCACGCCATAATCCTCGTAAGTCGGTATAGAATTTTTCCAAGGATCCACCACCTTATCGAAGACAAGACATGCCGCCTTAGCTCATATACCTATGATGTATCTCCCCCATCAAAATAAGTTGTAGTAACCGAATCCCATACCTATTTAGCAGTAGGAAATTGAATGAAATTTCCTATTAGGGCTGGATCCATGGAGTTAATCAACCAGCCTTTAACGATCACATTGTCCGTTCGCCACTTTCAGTAAGATATATTAGTTGGAGATGGAGGGGGTAATTCTCCATTAATGTAGCCCAGTTTTTCCTTCCCGGAGATATACATCTCCACAACTTGGGACTAGAAAGCAAAGTTGGAACCATCCAACTTAATTCCAATTGGGACGGCAGCCGATTATGAAAAACTAGTAGGTGTGGGAGCCTTTGTCAAGGCTTCGGCCATCTTAGTTGCAAAAAAGTCAGACAAAATATTATTTGGGTCAAGGGGGCATCACCAGTTTTGGAAGGGGTATTTGGGTCTCCCATTCGTGTAGAGGGGTGTTCCTTTTTCTTTTTTTCTTTTTTTCTCATAGGATCAAGAGAAAGTCATGTAATCAGATTAACAGTAAATAAATCAAATCAGTTTAGACGAACCAAGCAAAGAAGAACCTTAGGGGAGAGTTGCAAGGGCTTTTTGCGATCAACATGTCGCATGAATCAACGTGTGACAGTGAATCGGTGGAGAGACGACGAATCGGAGGGATGCATTTCCCAAAAAAACATCCTTTTACGACAACAACGACAAGAGCAATGGACTCGGATTGGCGTATGTTCGGCATCTTGACAAGTTCCCAGTTTGCGAACCTGTGTCTGTGTGCGACAGTGGCAAAAGTGTCTGAAGATCTGGCAGACAACGAGGACGAAGATAATCGGCTAACTCGGTGCAAACGAGCTAAGGGCTTGCAAATTGGACGGAGAGGATGAGACCTGAGAGATTTATGCTGACCGTTTAGAAACAATCGACGGCAGCGACAAAGAAGGTTTGGGAAAAAAATAGGTTAAGAACGGAACCTGACGCTCTGATACCACGTTAAAATAGCCATTTTAATATATTTACCTTAGAAAAATTACAAGTATAAATAGAGATATTTTACGCTCTATTTTTGGTAATTTACAAAATTTAAAGTTAGGATTATGGTTGGGATTCTTTGACCCTTAATTGAAGGGATCCATAACTTCTCTAATTTACAGCTCACGCCAACATAATATAGAAAACACAATGAATTTATGTGATTTGACAGTACGCCTACACTTACGAAGCCGGGCGCAACTTTCAATATATAAAATCAAACGAAAATTGATTTTTAAGATTTCAACCTTCGATTACAATATGTATATACGGCCGCATGTGAAAATCTTAAAATATCTTCACATAACAATACAGGTGCATCTGAATCAAAACATACTCAGTGGGCCTTTGAGCGCCCTTGCCCTTGGCACCCCTTGTAAATATGAGTCACAACTCAACAAAGCTAATTTTTAAGGGATGGGCCATTTTGCTCTTCCTCGGCATTGTGGCGTGCATTAGATGTGCACCATGAGCATTAGGGAGCTTTCCCCAACTGGGGTTTCATCCCATTTCCAGCAACTCTGTAGAGAAGAATTTAATTTCCATGAAGCACGAAAGAAAATGGCGTACAAAGATTTTGTAGAAGGAAAATGAGATGGAAATGAGGCTTTGGGAAGCAGTAGTGGTCAAACTTCAACATGAATGTGTGTGAGTGTGTGTGTGTTGGTGGTTGAAAGTGGGCGTCGGGAGAGTGAAGAGTTCTCCAATTCAATGATGTTGAAAATTGTCTGATTAAGATAAGAAGAAGAAAGGCAGTGCATCAATCGTGTCTTCACCAAACCTTTTAGAGAGTCAACCAAACTTTGATTGCACACCAAATATTTTATTTTTTATTTTTAGAAAATGAAGTCCTTTTTCCTTGTGTCCTACTTATTTCACTTTCATTTTGCAATTTTGATGCTTTTAGACTTGAGTGATGGATCCACATGTTGTTTTCTTTCTTTTTGCTATGAGTGTGGTGTAGTGTAGTGTAGTGCAGTGCAGTGTATGTGCCCACCCACCCCCACACACACAAGCAACAGTGGACCTTTTCGTTCTATGCTCTAATGATCTTGATAGTTGTCATATGCTCCATTGGTGTTTTACCCCCTTTTTCTTTACAAATTAATATTGAAATTTAAAATTTAAACAAATATTTGATCTTTCAGGAATTTACTCCCAAGTTGTATGTAAAAGAATATATTTAGCATCTTAGATTTGAATAAGCGTCAATTTGAACGAACATCAATAGAAATTTGTATTGCATTTTATATAAATTTATAGAAAATTGAATCCAAATTTAAATGATCAACCTCCCAATGATAGGGTAAATGAGTGGCTTTGTGGCTCAACTTTATCCTTTAAATTCAAGTAAACTAAATAATTTGATGAGTTGAGTTCGAATTTAGCTATGGTACTCGCAAGTTTAATGAAGCCTAATCAAGATTTTCATTAATGTATAATGTATATGCTATCAGGTTGAGCTTGAGTTCCAAAAACTCGTAAGATGACGGAGTTTCCATTTTAAATTTTTAGGGTGGAGTTCTAATACACCAATCACCGATTTGTTGACCTACTCTGTTTGAATACAACCCTAGTGTGTTGAACTTAAAAGCATAAATAGCACAAATTTCCACTTTTTCACCCCTTAAAAGTCAATAATTATATTAAGAATGAAATGATTGTGTGTAGAGGGGACAAGGAGTCTGACTACTAAATGGAAATATTTACCTAAAGAATTAGGATAAGAACAAATCATAAGCATGTGATGAAAGGTAAAACTTATGAAGGGGTGGGTAAAAGTCTCCTCCACGAAACAACAAGGATGAAAGTAGCTCGAGGGGAATTAGGGATACTTAAGACATCCACTCTAAAATCTGAAGCTCTCGTCCATATGCATATGGAAGGCCCTGTTAGTGTAAATTGAATTCAGAACAAGGAAGTCGGTCCCAAAGTAACATAATAATATAGTGAAACTAAACGAATAAGGGCAAAAGGGTTTTCTGGCAATGGCAATGCCAATAATGCCAATGCCATTGGCATGTCGCATGTGGTAAACCCACAAAGCACACTACACTTCAAAGGGAGGGTTCCACCACACACAACACCACACGCTGGATCGCATGCGGCCTGGCAGGTATATCTCCGTCCATATTAGGTGATAGAAGCCGTCCAAATCATATGCCTACCCTGTTTCAGAAACCAAAAGAAACAGGGTAAAGTACAGAGGACCATTTGTGTTACTTAAATTATTTTTAAAGTTTTCTCCTTTTAAAGGTTGGGAAGGCTGTATGAAGGGTGGGCGTACTAAAAAGAAAAGAAAGGAAAAGAAAAAGCAAAAAAAGTGACTCAATGAAGCCATCACCATGGAAACCCATCCCTAGATTGACTTTTAAGGCCTCAGAAAATAAAAGCGAAGTGTCTGCGCCAGGGGAGGAAGGAGAGGTGGGGCGGCGAGATACTCATCTCTGGGCCTTGAATTGGAGGGTTAATAAGCCAAATGCTTGATAAAAGAACACGCAACTAGACAGAGTAATGGAGTACCATTAACCAAGTTTTCACCGGGAGACGGGGATAGCATAAAAATACAAAACAGGTCATTGATAGCATTTGGGTTGTGCAATGGATAAACAGATAATTTTGTACTTGTTGTCAGCATGTTGGAAGCTTAATGGGTAAAGACTCAAATCTTCTGCCAAAACAAGATTTATTTCAAGGGAGATCTTTTCTAACATGGTTTACCATTGACCCAATGAAGAACAAACAGTAATTTGTCAACCTACCCGGTGCGTAATCTAAAAAAGGAAATAGTTCTTGTAATGAAGAGAAATGGCAGGGGATTGTCAGAGATTAACCTATAGGGGCGTCAAAAGCATGTATTTCTATTCCCACAATATATCTGGATGTAAAGAATAATATTTCCATTATCTCCAAAGAAGCAAGAAGCATTATCCACTGTTACATTTTCTTCCTGGAACACTCATAACTGAAACTAAGAGCCAAAAAATAGGGAAAAAAAAGAAAGAAAAGATATCGCTTAACATGAAACCTATTAGCCCAGAAGCGCCGTGGACAGCTTCAAAAGTTCACAGGCCGCTGAATTGAAAGGGGGAATAGAATATCAGACAAATTTTTCAGTAACACAACTGAAAAACCAACTCATGGTACAATTTCAAGTTTCGGTTCAAAAGAAAAACCAGTAAAAAGCTGAAGCGGAAACCTCTTCATCACAGGGCACTTTTGTGACCATTTCCATAGTCTCTGGCTCATGTCAAAAACAAGAAGGGCTGGAGCTCCATAACTCTGAATGTAAATGAGATCATCTGAACCGCTGCTGGCAAAAACATCATCAAACTCTCCAAATCCTTGAAAAAACTTGTGCGGCATGCGGGCAATCTCTTGCCACTCCTTCCCTTTGAGAACCCAGATGCCAATCCCCTTGATTATGTCTGGTCGATCCGGTTTCCCAATCCCCCCCACCAATACCAGCTTCTCCTTGAGATTCATTAAACGACCGCAAGTAAGAAGGCATGGTACAGGGATAAAACTCCTAATCAGCATACCATGGGGCACCCGACTTGAGAGATTATACGTGATTAGGCCATGACGATGCTCTGGCATCCCTACAGCAGTAGAGTAAATCAAGAAGTACAAAACCCCATCACAGATCACACTCTCATCACCACCTCTCCACCCACTCAAAACCTCTGTCAAAGAGGTAACCCACATCATTGTTTCTGAATCGTATATATGAATTGAAAGATCCCACTGGAAAAAATCTCCTGGTACTTGCTTAGATTTCACGACTGATAAATTATAACGGTGCGACTTTCTGTTTGCTGAAATTGCAAGTGCACTGTAATCAGAGAATTTCAAACCTGGTGGTTCCTCAAGCCTCTTGCAGCACTTGGTGATTGGATTACAGACATATAAGTCACTTCGACTATCATTGTCCATGAAGCACACCAAGCCACAGGATGAAGCAATGAACCAGTTGGACTTATCAATGCAGGGAAGTTCAATGTTGTACCACTTCCGAAGGACAGGATCATAAGCATAACCAATTGGTTCATCGGAACACGTAAACATAAAATACCAAGGCTTTTGTGACAAGGGTAAATTCCATAAAAACCTTCTTGAACTAACTATCTCGTGCCATCTTTTGCAGACAGAACCTGCCCTAAAAATGCTAGCAATGGGAAGACATGCCAGGATTCGTTCCAACAACTCATCAGGCAGGATTAAATCCAAAGAAACTTTATCACCATCTTTATTGCCGTCATCACCAATGTCTGAGAATGAATCAAACTCCCCAATAATAATATCTTTTGCAGGGTTATTAACGCAGTGGCTGATCCATGAAGATTCCCCCTCCATGATTAAGAGAGTTCAAGAAAACCTGACCACAAGATTTGGTTGCAAAATTATCAGAACATCGCTCAAATGAAATGGCTCACTTGCAGAACTCGTGGAGTCATATAAACCAAGCCTATCCAACATCAGACATTTCAGGTTCATAAGAAGCCTAAATCCTAAAGGCAAGGGCTCATACTATAGAAATTCACCCTTATCAACCAGATCAAACATAGATCAATGCAAGAGAAACTAGGTGGGTAGTAAAAACTAATTCAATGCCATAAAAATGAAGTTAAATTCAGATACCTAAATGAAAGAAATTGAGGAAAACATCACACAATAAAGTTGACATAGTATGCGTAAAAGCATTGTAGAAAAACAACCTAAAAGAAAAAACCTCAATCTCAGGCAATGAATGCCAAACAATATTCAACAGAACAAAAAATGGCATTTTGGATATTGTCAAATCATATGCATACACAGAAAGAGATAACACCATAAAATAAAAAGAGACAATATCATAAAAATGCGGGAACTTAACAACTTGAATAGAAACAAAATCATTATTGGATGTGAAATCTCATCTCTGAATCCGTATAACGTTACAGTGCCTCAGGAACAAAAACAGACATTGCAAAACGCTGACATCTAATCACAGAAGGATTTCGTGCAATTTTATAAACGCAAAAATGCCATCAACGCATCATATTTCACCGGATTTGTGACAGCAGTGGCAGTTCTAATCCAAAATCCACCTGTGCATTCATGACCAAAAAATAAATAAAAATAAATTAAAAAATTTTCTTGGGTTCTGATATCAAACCCTAGAAGGAATTGAAGATAGAAACAGCAAATCAATATTAGGAAAGACAGATTAGACAGCAAAGACCAATCAATCAAACATACACCCCATAGAGTTAATAAAACAAAAGTCATAATAAACAGGAAAATATCACCCCCCAACAAAAATCAGAAGCAGATCAATTACAACCCCAAAAAGGGACTTAAAAAAAAAACAGAAGAAAACGCTTCATACAATGAACCCATCACTACCATACTTTGATGGAAACAGAGCTTCCCGTTCTGCGCGCAGAACCCGCCTTTTACTCTTCACGAACAAATAGTTTTCCCCGATTTGCCAGAGAAGCTCAGATTTGGGCGAGAAATAATAGCGAATACGAAACCACTCAACTATCTTCCCTATGGAGAAGATGAACGCGCGGTGAAACGGAATGGATATGTATAAATCTTCCCCCCAGACGCTGGTTAGAGAACTCTGAAATGGGTCATTCTAGATTCAGCAAATAGCCATGCCTAACCTACCCATTTCACACAAAAACACACAAACGCAGAGAGATGGACAGAGAGAGAAAGACGGATAGTTTCTTTTCTCCCCTAGTGCCTTGATGTAGGAAAAACGACAGGCAGGGAATGAAATGGATAGGCGGTTTTTGAAGAGGAGGAGAGGGAGAGGAGGAGAGAGAAAAGGGAGGAGAGAGAGATTATAATATATGGCTATGCCTAGGAACCTACAGAAGGAGGGCAGGGGAGGCGAGGGTGGCTCATGGCTGTGACCGTCAGGTGTAAATGTGTGTAATTGAAGCAATCTGACTCCATCAATACTATTAAAGGGCGGGGATTAACTTATATAATATTGCCCTCTCATCTCTCACCGCTCACCAGTCACCAGTCACCAGTCACCACCCCCCTCTATTTTTGACTCTTAGCTTTTTCCTCCCAAACCCAAAAAAACATCGCTAGCTAACCCATTAGGCCATTACTCACTCTTTTATTTTCCACCTTGTAGCGTGCCCATTCAGCTTTCTCCACTTTTGGGGCATGTGGTTTACCAAACTGGAACAACACTTGCCCCATCTATGTTGCATTCCACATGGGGCAACCTTCTTTTCTTCTTCTTCTTCTTCTTCTTCTTCTTCTACCATTTGCCTTCCCAACAGTGACAGCAAAGGCCTTCCCCTCCCCATGGGGTCCCTCTCCTCCCCTCCCCTGTTTTTCTAGCGGCACTCTGCCCCTTTCACTACCTTCTTTACCCAACTCCACTTCAAAATCAAATCTTTTATCCCTTTCATACTTTAAAATTAAATATTTATATGTTTAAATTCATATAAATTTTATAAATTTAAATTGAAAATTATATTTCTGGACATAAATTTGAAACTACTTCTGATTTAAAAACACAATGTAAAGATTTAATAACTTACCAAAAAGAGCTTTAACGCCCATAAGGGACTCTCCAAATTTAATTCGGATTTTCTAATGCTCAAAACACGCAAAATATCCTTTATAGTTGTCCCATAAACTACTTTCCTTCCATCCTTGATTATTTCCTTCACAATTTTCTTAAATTACAAAAATAAGAAGTCTTGTTGTGTGCCATCACTTGCAATTGATAATACAAAATTTTTTATAAATCCATGCGTGAAAGATTAAAAAAAAAAAAAAACGATTTTTAAATTTCATAATGTATATTTTAATCTTATTTCAAAGTGGATTGAATAATACAAACTTTTCCATGAATAATATTTTAATAAATTACTAATTTATAAAAATGTTTTATTTCATTCTTAAGAATATACATTTTGTGAACTAAGAATAATATGATTTTTTTTTTTTTGTATTTCTTGACATGGTAAATCTAACCTACACAATGGTATAGTTTATTTTTCTTCTCAAACCCTTTTTCACTTTATTGTTAGATTAAGAGCATGATTAAACTAGTTTGGTGGGACACTGACTTTCGAATGCTTTTTTAAAATATATATATTTAAATAAATATTTAATTCTTTAACAAAATTATTGCCAAATTACGTCAAAGTTCACTTTAAAATTTATACACTCACAAGACATGCATTGTGCACACATTCAATGATTCAAAGTTCATACTAATTTAGAAACAATGAACTTCACAAGAATATTGTAGCGCCCAAACTAGGAGCTAGGTCAACACAAAGTACAAGAATTTTTTGTTCTTTTCTCTCTCTCTCTTTTGTGGTTGGGGGAGGGGGGAGGGAGGAGAGATTTTAGCCATTGATTGTATTAACTTTAACGTATAAAAGAAACATTAATGAAGAACATAGTAAAGATAGCTGATAGAAATAAAAGGAGAAATTCCTGTTTAAAGCAATGGAAAACTCATATTTCAAAGTATTTTAAGTTAGTATTAAATTTCACTTTAGTTATGTTATGTTGCATGTAATTTTTATTTTGTACAATTATTTGGCTATATACATGATGCGCACATATATAAGTACTGTTGTAATATGGATCGAATAATGAAGATACACAGTAGAATAAACAACAAGTAAATGTAAATAACACACAACCAGAACAAGATCAGCACGAAGATTTACGTGGTTCGGCAAAGCCTACATTCATAGAAGCAATGACATACAAATTTCACTGTGGAAATTAAAATGTACACAATATACTTCTCAAATGATCACTCCACATCTCAAAATATGCCCAGATGACATATATAGATGTTCCTCGGAGGTTTCCCCCCGTTTGTTCAACCACCCAACGCTTAAAAAATTCAAATTTTTGAAGAAACTGCAGCAATCCAGGTGCATCTCATCGACGAACACAAGGTTTCGTCGACGAGACCAAGAAGAACCTTCATCGACAAATACAAGGCTTTCGTCAACGATGCCAGAAGTCTGAAATTTCCTACTCTCGGTAATTATTCGTCGACGAACTTCAGAGCTTTCGTCGACGAACCTCTGTTGTCCCCTCATCGACGAACACATAGCCTTCGTCGACGAGGCCTGCTGTACTACCCCCTTCATGTTTTTCCTTCTTCCTTCTTTGCTTATCAAAACAAAAGAATAAGAGCCACAAATAACAATCTCCACCTCGACAATCATACGCCCCTTAGGAGAGTCCCGAAAAACATTATCTGCTCCACCTTGAACTTGAAAACGCTAGGTTTGGGCTTGTCTCTCTTTTATCACTTGGAGACATGGAGTAAGTCTAAGCAATGCTTGAACTTTTCAAAAGTAACTGATTTCGTTAGAATATCTGCTGCATTTTCAGACGTGAGAACTTTCTCCAACACAAGTTCACTTGAAGCAATCAATTCCCAAACTCAGTGGAACCTCACATTAATGTGCTTGGTTCTAAGATGGTATATCTGATTCTTCGCCAAGTAAATGGCACTCTGACTATCACAATGCAACACCACACCATCTTGCTGTAACCCCAGCTCTCTGACTAAATTAGTAAGCCATAAGGCCTCCTTTGCAGTTTCGGCAAATGTCATATATTCCACCTCAGTCGTGGACAATGCTACCAGAGACTGTACCATAAATCTCCAACATACCGGTCCTCCTACAAGCGTAAACACATATCTCGTTGTAGACCTTATATCATCCATATCTCCAGCATAATCTGCATCGACAAACCCCATAACTAAAGGACAACCATGTTGTTTGCCGAACATGATGCCATAATCTGTTGTACCCCGCAAAGATCTGAGTATCCATTTTACAGCTTCCCAATGTTGTCTTCCTAGATTAGAGAGGAACTTGCTCACTGCATGAGCTAAATATGGTCTTTTACATATCATAGCATACATTAAACTCCCCACAGCACTAGCATAGTGGACCTTTGACATATCCCGGATTTCCTCATCCGAACTTGGGCAATCTATAGTAGACAACTTGAAATGATTCACTAGAGGTGTACACACCAATCTTGCATCAGTCATGCTAAATCTCTCCAACACCTTCTACAGATAACCGCCCTAAGATAGCCATCATCTCCCTACAGTCCTGTCTCGGTGAATCTCCATCCCAAGTATTTTTTTGGTTGAACCAAGATCTTTCATGTCAAATTCCTTATACAATAGGTCCTTTAACTGATTCACCTCGGTTAAATCTCTTGCAGCTATCAACATATCATCGACATACAATAACAAGAAAATAAACGAGTCATCATCAATTTTATTCACATATACGCAACAGCCATACTCACATTAATTGTAGCCAATTTTATTATATAGGAATCAAACAGTTTATACCATTGACTTGGAGATTGTTTCAGCCCATAAAGAGATTTCTTCAACCTGCAAACTAAATTTTCCTTTCTTGGTTCAATGAATCCCTTCGGCTGTACCATTTAGATTTGTTCCTCTAAGTCACCATGAAGAAATGTCATCTTCACATCCATTTGTTTCGAATACAGATCATAATGAGCTACTAACCCCAACACAACTATGATGGAAGTATGTCGGACCACTGGAGAAAAGATCTCATCATAATCTATCCCTTTCTTCTGTAAGTATCCTTTTGCCACCAACCGTGCCTTGAACTTCTCACCTTCCTTTTTCTGATATTGCCTCATTCTTCCTGTACACCCATTTGCACCCAATTGAATTGGTCTCTTCCCATCTGGAAGTTCCACCAACTCCCAAGTTTGATTTTTACGTAGTGATTCCATTTCCTCAATCATTGCTCCCATCCATCTATCTTTCTCCTAGCTGTGCACTACCTCTTGAAATGTAGTTGGATTGTTGCAACTAGTAAGAAAAGCATAAGACACTAACTCTTCAAACCCATACCTTGGCAGAAGCCGAATAGTGCGTCTAGATCTTCTTAACGAAATATCGTCGACTTGCTGGCTTTCCAAGTTAGAGCTCCTTGCAACCACGAGACCATGATCATTTTCGTTGCCTTGCGCTTCCAACTCCACTTGCACGATATGTTCATCACTGCCCCAGCTTTCTTGCTCCTATTTCTGTTCATCACATTCTTGAGTATGCTTCACCATAGCCTTCTCATCAAAGACTACATCCCTACTGATCACCACCTTATTTGCCACTGGATCTCATAGCTTGTACCCCTTTACACCTATTGGATAGCCGAAAAAAATGCAATGATGAGACTTTGGGTCAAGCTTAGACCTCTCCTCACTAGACACGTGGACATAGGTTGGACACCCGAATACTTCAATTTGGAATAGTCTATTGCATTTCCTGTCAAAACCTTTTCCGCCACTTTACCCACTAGTGATGCTTTTGGTGATCGGTTTACCAGAAAACAAGTCATACAAACTGCCTCGGCCCAGAATCTGGTTCATCCGTTCTATCACACCATTTTGTTGAGGTGTCTGACGAACTGTAAAATATCTTTTGATGCCCTACTCTGCACAAAACTCCATAAACCAAAAATCAGCGTACTTGGTCCCATTATCCGACCTTAAACATTTGATTCTCCTCCCCGTCTGGTTCTCCACTTCAGCCTTCCAAATCTTAAACTTGGCAAACGTACTTGATTTGTGATACATGAAGTAAACCCTGACCTTTCGTGAGTAATCATCAATGAAACTCAAATAATACACATGTCCACCCTTTGAGGCAACTCTCACTGGGCCCCAAACATCTGAATGTACATAGTCATGAATACCCTTTGTCTTGTGAATAGTTGGTATAAACTTTGCCTTGTTTTATTTTCCAAGAACACATATCTTGCAAAATTCTAGCTGACATGATTTCAAGCCCTTCAAGAGTTTTCTCTTGTGTAGTTCTTTCATGTCATGTTCCCTCATATGTCCAAGGCACATATGCCACAAAATGGTCTCATTTGATTCATCATCCACAGTTGCAACTCCACCTACAATGGTACTTCCTTGTAATGTGTAAATATTTCCATTTAGTTTCTGCTCTTTCATTACAGTTAGATTACCTTTCCATACGGTCAAAACTCCACCTTTGGACTTGTAATTGAAGCCATTATAATCCAAAGTGTAGAGACCCAAAGAATTATAGTAATTAAATAATAAAAGAAATTAGAGAAAAGGAATTTAAAAAAAAAAGGGTTTTAGTATGGTCTCGTCGACGAGTGTAGAAGTACTTGTCGACGAGCTGAGCTCTTGGGCTCATCAACAGGGATGCGTGTATTGTCGATGAGAAATTATCGAGAGGACTGTTTCCAGAGCCTGAAACTCGTCGATGAGGAGAAGGTGTTCGTCAACGAACTCCCTTCATTGACTCTTGATGAGGTGACATGTCTCGTCGATGCGGCTATGTGGACATATAGCCCCAAAAATCGATTTCAACATAAATAATTTCATTTTATCAATTTCTTTCTCTCTCTACACGGTTTCTCTCACTTATCACTAGGTTTTCAGCTTCGATTCTCCCCGATTCGACGATCAGAAGCTACCACGATGATCTTGGGGAGATTCTCTACAACATTGTCGGAGTAGAAACTCGATTTGGGAAGTTTGGGAATCATCCCAAATTTTGGGTAAGTTAGTTATTTTAATTTTTATTAGGTTTTTGGTGTTTTTGGACTAAGGAGAATATGCAAGGTAAGATAATACTGAAGTTTTGTTGGGGAAAAATGTAATTCCAAGGTGTTGTGCTAGGAACACTGCAGGTATAGGGTTGGTTGTTTTGTGGGCTTCTTAAAAAGCCAGGTAAGGGGATAAATTAAGTTAGTTTATTTTTATGAAAATTTATTATTTTTAAACAACATGCATTTGCAGTAATTATGTATGTTATATCAGAATATTTGAAAATACTGTTATTGAACAGGAAAACGATTTAAAAATGTTGAACTAGATATATATTCAGCTTAGGTATTCAATTTTAATACTATTTAAAACTATGTGGCTTGAGTATCATTTTACGAATATTATGTTATGTTAGATTTTTCAGTAAAAGCATGTTTACAACAGTTTTTTTTTTTTCAGGAAAACAATAAATAATACAGAAAATTATGGTTTCAGAGTTTCACGATAAACAGTATAAATTTCAGTTCAGTATGTTATAATATGCTCGACACAAGGCTATGATTGATAGTCGGCGCAAGGCCATAATTATGTATGCTATTCGGCGCAAGGTCGTGATTATGTATGATATGTTAGAATTCAGAAAAATACTATTAATCTAGTTTCATGTTAAATTAGTATATTTAAGCATATTATATGTTATCAGAACCCGGATGGTTTAGTTTAGATCAGTATTCAAGGCTTGGTACTGTATCTATTTAGTTCAGTTCAGATTAGTGCTACCACACTTGCCAGTAGAGAGTGTGGGAGATGGACAGTTGATGTTGTTAGCTTTGGTACATTCCCAAGAGGGGGGTGAATTGGGTATTTAAAAATTACTTCCTAGGTCAATCGGTTTAATAGCAGTATTACTCAACCTAGGGTCTATCTATGCAATTATAAACCTAATCATTCACAATAGTAAAATATAAACATTGATGTGCTAGAATTTAAAAGGCAAAAATTAAAAGCACGCACAAGAAATGTTATTAGGGTTCACCCAACTGTGCCTACGTTCCCACCTCTAGCTCGCAAGCCCGAGGATTCCACTAATACTCACTTAATGGGTGGAGTGGCACCAATTACAACCAGGTCAATTCACAGGGCTTACCTCAACCAACACGCCTTACCAGGAGAACGCACCTAACTTTCCTAATCGGGTCTAAGCTAGTTCGAGACTATTCCACAGGTCTAGTCTCCCTCTTCAGACCCGCGCCTGGAATACAACAAATGAGCATAAAATTTGTACACGGAAATACGCTTCTTACACAAGCAGGTATGTGTACTAGTACAACTCAATATAATCAATGCACCTCAATGATGTAAGAACTATAAGCTCGGTGCTTTACGTGTGTAATCAACACTCAAGGTTATGTCTATTGTCTATCAAGCACAAGAGTTTATATTAAAACAAGATTTGAAACACAATACATGAATTTCACAATATCATATCAAGGTTTCAAATATGCAAGCTAGATGATTCAAATAACCTTAATAAGATGTTCTCAATGTTCTAAGCACAGTGGATGTTTGAATGCAAACTTTGAAAATAATTTTTGCATACAAAAATATAGGCTAAGGTAACTTGCAATGACAATGCAAAAACCACAAGCCACTAAGTCTTCCCACACAAGATTTATCAAATAAAATTGATAGGAGAACTTAAAGCTTTACTTTTAATAATAAAAACAATAAGCATAACAAATGAAAGTTTGAGCTAATGAGGATTAAGGACATGCACTCTAAATATACTCACAACACTTGAATGATCAAGGAAAATGACATTTTGAAGTGTATGGGAGTATTATAGGCAAAAAAAGGATTTTTGATTTTGAGAAAATTTTGGCCCTAATCAATTTGCTAATCCTTACTAATTATGACAAATGAACAAGTATTTATAGGTAAGGAAGATTTTTTGACCGTTGGGAACACAATAGGTATAATTAAATTTGTTTCAAAAACCATTAAGAAAATTAACCCAGTTTACCCCATTAAAAAATCGGTAAAAAATATTTTAACCTGTGAGGTTCGGGTGCCCGGCCAGAGGTTTGGGTGTTCGAATAGACATAGTCAAAAATCCAATTTTTAGCGGTTCGAGTGCTCGAAGAGTGAGTCAGTCAGCCGAACAAAAGTCAGTAGCATTTGTTCGTTAGTTCGGGTGCTCGGCTCAAAGTTCGGTTAACCGAATTGATCAATTCGGTCGCCCGAGCCCATTTTGAACGTAATCATTTAGGCGCCAGGGTTGTTGAAAAGGAACGTGACATAGGTTTAAGTGCCCGAGGTAGATACGATCAAAAGTGGTTCGGGTGTCCCAACACCAAGTCAACATATTGACTTGTTCGGTCACCCAAGTTGTTTAACACGGCATAGGTTCAGTCGCCCGAACCCTCTCATTGTTCTCAATTAAGTTCATGTTTTTCCTGACTTGATTCCCTTGATATAGTAAGTGATGCTGGGGACTTTATTATGTGCAAGTATTGGGACCTAGGGTCTTTTCTAACGCCTTTTTAAGTACACCAAAAAACCTAGCGTCAATCGAAAGGTTGACCGAAGGGTGATTCTTAAGGTCTTCTCTAAGGTCTTGAGCTTATAAGTTCCTATATGCATGCAATGCAGATTATTACAAACCTTTGCCCTATATTACTATTACAGACCCAGTGAAATGAAATATAGATTACAATAATTAAAAAACATTCCAGGCCTTCATTTTCCTCAAGTTGTCATGTGCCATCAATATGATCTTCCTAATATGGTCCTGCACACAAACTTGGCAAACGTTAAATACCGGAGTATTTTTCATAATCAAAACAAGGTATGACCCATGAGGTCAACAGATGTGGCGTCAGTGTAGTGTTGTAGACGTCCCCTTAGTAGTCTGGACCAGGGTGGGGCTGGCTTATCGTACATACAGACACATTTGACTTGGTAGTGGTCGGCCAGGCATTGTCAGGTCCAGCATTCGGGCTACACAATTCAGTCATGGGGGTTAATACATGACATCAGCTAGCTATCCATCCTGGATAATATTTCAGTATTATTAGTTATAAAAGATGATTTTATAATAATTGAAATTCAGTATAATTTAATATGATCATGATTATGTATATTTTATCTAGTATTATATCACCAGTTTTTTTTTTTATCTAGACATGTGTTATGTATTGTTTATTTATTATAGTACGAATATACTTATACATCCACACAACTGATATTAGTTTATTTCCTTTACTGAGAGGTGTCTCACCCAAGCTTACAAAACATTTCAGGGAATCCAGATAGACAGGAGGACCAAGGTCTGCGTCAGTAGAGGCAGTTCATACTACCCCGGTAGGAGGGTGAGTTACTGAGCTAGGGTCAGATGATTTTTTTGGATTATGATCCTAGTTTTACACTTTTGGTCTTTTGGAGGTTGTATATTTATATTTACAGAAATGTTATGGATTGTAGTAAAACTCTGACACTGTTTGTTGTGAATGTAATCTATGTTTTCCGCTGCTTAGGTATCCACTGTGTATAACAGGTGCATTCTCGGCACCCACGGGTTCAGGTTGATTTTGCTATATTGGTATCAGGGTTATTATTAAGAATGATATTTATGTATGTGAGGGAAAAAAATCTATGATAAAATAGGCAGGTCGTTACAGTTTGGTATCAGAGCCAAGTTTGCTAGGTTATGTAGACTCTAGAATGTAGCGGAAATAATACCAGAGTATAGGACAAGGAATTTGAGGTTTTGTTTTGTAGTCTAGATGCAGGACTTCCATTATGGTTTATGTGTCTTTCCTGGGGTGACGATTTCAGGAAAGTCATAGCAAACTATTGTCGGGTTAGGTGTTTAGGTTGTAGGATTGAACCTTTAATTAAGATTAGGGATGATAAATTAATTAAGGATATGATATACTAGTTAGATGAAATGTGTTAAATATGTTATGGTAATAGGGTCCTAAATCCAAGTTTATTGTCTTTTCATGATGGACCCTGGAGGTGTTAGGCATGCAAGTGGTAGTGAGGGTGTTAGACCCTCAGGTGCAATAAGTGGTGACTTAGACGCAATACTACGCAGCACGGCTCAGCAAATCATGGCTGAAATTTTCAGAAGCTCCACAGAGTAGGGAGGTCCGTCTGCAGGTCAAAAGTGTACTATTGATAAGTTTACAAAGATGAATCCTCCAGATTTCTCAGGAAGAACTGATCTTACAGTCGCTAAGAACTGGATGCAGGAGATTGAAAAGGTGTTGGTAGTGCTGTAGTGTACTGAGGAGTAGAGGGTTCTATTTGCCACATATAAACTGACAAGAGAGGCCAAGAGATGGTGAACGGCAGTGAAACTCTTGGAGCGGTAGAGGTCAGTGCCTATAGAGATGACATTGGACCAATTCAAAGAAATATTTTTTGACAGATACTTTCCGACCTCATCCAGAAAAGCCAAGGTAGAGGAGTTTCTGAATCTGAAGCAGGAAAAGCAGACAGTGTAGCAGTACGCGGCGAGGTTCATTGAATTATCTTGCTTCGCCCCGTACATTATCCCGGATGAGATGAAGAAAGCAAGACAATTTGAAAGAGGCCTGAGGCGAGAATTATATAAGGAGGTGGCAATACTAAAACTGTAGGACTTTGCCAAGCTGGTAGAAAGAGTAGCTATGGCAGAAGCCGGAGAACATATGGATGCTAAGGAACAGAAATAGAAAAAGAGATCCATGCCTTCAGGTTTCTAACAAGGATCCAATCAGGGTTCGTGGAAGAAGGGTGCCTATTATAAGGATCGAAAGCAGGAGTCGGGGAGTCGTGGGATTCAGGGTACGCAGTCATATCCAGTCTATCAGATTTGTGGAAAGAAACACTCGGGAGAGTGTCATATCGAGCGAGGCATCTACTACCAATGCGGGGAGCAAGGGCATATGATGAGAGACTATCAAGCTCAGGTTAGAGCTGCTCCCACTCCCAGACTTGCTCGGGGAGGTTATCAGGCGTCCCGTGGAGGTCAGCAGAGGAATACGTCTCCAGCGAGAGTGTACACCCTGACGCCAAGTGATGCTGAGATAGCTGGCGATGTGGTGATAGGTATGATTAACATGCTTTCATTTAAAGTTATTGTATTGTTTGATTCAGGAGCCACACACTCATTCATGTCTATGAGGTGTATTAGATTATATGGGATAGAAACACATTTGTTAGACAACGAACTGTTAGTAACTACACCGAGAAGGTCAGTAGTGAGGTGTAGTAAAGTGTTCTGAGGCTGTCCAATTGATACTCAGGGGAAAGTCTTGCCAGCTGACTTGATAGTGTTGGACATGCATGGGTTCGATGTAATATTTGGTATGGATTGGCTGGCAGCTAACTACGCCAGTATAGATTGTCGTTTGAAAGAAGTGATATTCAGACCTCCGGGAGGACCAGAATTTAGGTTCATAGGGTCGCGAGTGCAATCCCCGCCTCAATTAGTATTAGCCATACAAGAGGGGAGACTACTCCTAAACGATTGTCAGGGGTTCGTGGCCTTTGTAAAGAAAATTTCAGGAAATGAATCAAAGCTTGCTAATACACCAATGGTGAAGGAGTTTTCAGATGTCTTCCCAGATGAGCTACCTAGTTTGCCTCCTGATCGCGAGGTAGGTTTCTCTATTGAACTACTTTCAAGAACGACACCAATTTCTAAAGCTCCTTACAGAATGGCTCCAACAAAGTTGGGAGAGCTAAAGGATCAGTTGCAAGACTTGCTGGATAAGGGATTTATTTGGCCCAGTGTATCACCGTGGGGAGATTCAGTATTATTTGTAAAGAAGAAAGACGAGTCCATGAGGATGTGTATAAATTACAGGGAAATTAATAAGGTGACAATCAAGAACAGGTATCCTCTACCCCTTATAGATGATTTATTTGATCAACTTTAAGGTACGTAGGTGTATTCGAAGATTGATCTACACTTTGGGTACTATCAGGTGAAAGTCAGAGCAGAAAACATCTCCAAGATAGCGTTTCGAACTCGGTATGACCACTATGAGTTTCTGGTTATGTCATTCAGATTGACGAATGCTCCTACTGTGTTCATGGACTTGATGAATAAAGTTTTTCATCAGTATTTAGACCAGTTCGTTGTAGTTTTCATTGATGACATACTAGTCTACACGAGGAGTTTTAAGGAGCATGGGGCGCACTTGAGACAGGTACTGTAAAAGCTTAGAGAAAAGAAGTTGTATGCTAAGTTTAGCAAGTGTGAATTCTAGCTTGAAAAAGTTGCATTTCTAAGGCATGTTATATCTGGTGATGGAATATAAGTAGATCCCAATAAGATAGAGGCAGTGGAAAATTGGGAAAGGCCGAGTAGCGTTTAGGAAATCAGGAGTTTCTTAAGACTGGCGGGATATTACTGTCAGTTTGTAAAAGGATTCTCGGGACTATTAGGGCCTTTAACACAACTGAGCTAGAAGAATGCCAGATTTGTATGAGATGATGAATTCGAGCAGAGCTTCTAGGAATTAAAGCAACAGCTCATCACTGCACCAGTATTGACGATTCCATCGGGGGGTGATGGCTATGTAATTTATAGTGACTTGTCTTTGAAAAGGCTCGGCTTTGTATTGATGCAGCATGGTAGGGTTGTAGCTTATGTCTCCCGATAGTTGAAAGAGTATGAAAGGAACTACCCTACCCACGATCTGGAATTGGCTGCAGTGGTACACGCGTTAAAGATTTGGAGACACTACTTGTATGGCGAGAGATGCGAGATATTCTCCGATCACAAAAGTTTGAAGTACTTTTTCACTCAAAAAGAGCTGAACATGAGACAGAGGAGGTGGTTGGAGCTTATTAAAGATTATGACGACACTATCAGTTACTTTTTCACTCAAAAGAAGCTAAACATGAGACAAAGGAGGTGGTTGGAGCTTATTAAAGATTATGACTACACTATCAGTTATCACATAGGGAAAGAAAATGTGGTATCTGATGCTTTGAACAGGAAATCAGTAGGACCAGCACTAGCAGCAATGAAGGTTCAGCATCGGATCCAGATGGATCTGGAGAGACTTGGTGTAGAGTTGGTAGGGAGTGATCGTCAGACATTTATTGCCAACTTAGTGGTGTAACCTATGTTACAGGAAAGGATTAAAGCTGCTCAGAAAGAGGACCCAAAATTAGCAGAGTTAATAGCTAGAGTACAAGGTGGAGCAGCATGAAGAGGGAGATTGCCGAGCTTGTAGCATAGTGCTTGACATGCCAGCAGGTTAAGGCTGAGCACCAGAGACCGACAAGTCAATTGCAGCCACTTTTCATTCCAGAGTGGAAGTGGGATCACATATCTATGGATTTTGTTATGGGGCTGCCATCAGCATTGCATGGTCAAAATGCAATTTGGGCCATCGTGGATCATCTAACGAAGACCACCCATTTTCTTCCCATTAAAATCAACTACTCCATGGACAGTTTGGTGGAGATTTATGTTTAGGAGATAGTCCATTCTCATGGTGTGCCAGTGTCTATAGTATCAGACAAAGATCTACGTTTCACGTCACGATTTAGGAAGAGCTTGCAGGAGGCTCTAGGGTCTCAGTTATCCTTCAGCACAACCTTTCATCCCTAGACATATGGACTAACTGAGAGAATGATCCAAATTCTTAAAGATATGCTACGGGCTTGTGTGCTGAAGTTTGGAGGTAGTTAGACCCAGTATATGCCATTGGTGGAGTTTGCGTTCATCAAGATGACACCTTATGAAGCATCGTATGGAAGAAGGTTTCGTTCCCCATTATATTAGGATGAGATAGGTGAGCAGCGAGTTGTGAGCTAAAGCTAGTGCAGCAGACATATGATAAAGTTTGGCTCATCAGAGACAAGATCAGTGCAGCTCAGAGCTAACAGAAGAGTTACGCTGATACTCGCTACAGGAAATTGGAATTTGATACGGGAGATCACATGTTTCTGAAAATAGCTCCATTAAAAGGAGTAATGAGATTTGGAAGGAAGGGTAAGCTTAGCCCTAGGTTTATTGGCTGTTTGACATCCTTGAGAGAGTGGGGTCAGTTACCTACAGACTAGCCTTACCACCCATTTTGTCCAGAATACACAAGTATTCCATGTTTCCATGTTAAGAAAATATGTCCTAGACCCCTCCCATATGATCAGTTATGGTGAGTTAGAGCTCAAGGATACTTTGGCATATGAGGAGGTACCAGTGCAAATTATGGACAGGAAAGAACATGAATTGCGCAATAAGAAGATTCATTTAGTAAAAGTTATGTGGAGAAATTATGCGATAAAAGAAGTTTCATGGAAACTCGAGGAGCAAATATGACAAAAATACCCGCATTTATTTTGTGGGGTTCAGCAGTAATTAGGAAAGATTCAAATAGGTATGTAATGTTCCTTTTGCAGGTTAATCAGTACATGTAATAATCTTTTGGTAGTACGTATTATTTTGTTTTTGGGAGAATTTTAGTTTATGTATTTATAATCTCCCAGGACCCTGAATGTAACCACGAAATACCTTCGCCACAAGTGAGGGTAAGTAATAAAATAAGTAGCCATTTTCTTTAATTGATGGTGTTCAATATAGGTAGTAAATTTCGAGGATGAAATTTTTATAAGGAGGGGAGAATGTAGAGACTCGAAGAATTATAGTAATTAAATAATAAAAGAAAGGAGAGAAAATGAATTTAAAAAAAAAAAAAAAGGTTTCAGCAGGGTCTCATCGACGAGTGTAGAAGTGCTCGTCGACGAGTAGGGCTCTTGGGCTCGTCGATGAGGACGCATGTCTTGTTGACGAGAAATTACCGAGAGGATTGTTTCCAGAGCCTAAAACTCATCGACGAGGTGACGTGTCTCGTTGGCGAGACCATGTGGACATCACTCTATATATAGCCCCAAAACCGATTTCAGTAGAAATAATTTCATTTTATCAATTTCTTTCTCTCTCTACACAGTTTCTCTCACTTCTCTCTAGCTTTTGGGCTCCAATTCTCCCCGATTCGACGATTAGAAGCTACCACAGTGATCTTGAGGAGATTCTCTACAATATAGTCAGAGCAGAAATTCGATTTGGGAAGTTTGGGAATCATCCCAAAATTCGGGTAAGTTAGTTATTTTAAGTTTTATTAGGTTTTTTATGTTTCTAGACTGAGGAGAATATGTAGGGTAAGATAATACTAAAGTTTTGTTAGGGAAAAATATAATTTTAGGGTGTTGTGTTGGGAACACTGCAGGTGTAGGGTTGGTTGTTTTGTGGTCTTCTCAAAAAGTCAAGTAAGGGAATAAATTAAGTCAGTTTATTTTTATGAAAATTTATTATTTTTAAACAGCATGTATTTACAGTAATTATGTATGTTATATCAGAATATTTGGAAATATTTTTGTTGAACAGGAAAATGATTTTAAAATGTTTAACTAGAAATATATTCAGCTTAGGTATTCAATTTTAATACTATTTAAAACTATGTGGCATGAGTATCATTTTACAAATATTATGTTATGTTAGATTTTCAATAAAAGCATGTTTACAACAGTTTTTTTTCTTTAGGGAAGCAATAAATAATACTGAAAATTATGGTTTCAGAGTTTTACGATAAATAGTATAAATTTCAGTTCAATATGTTATAATATGCTCAACACAAGGCCTTGATTGATAGTCGGCGTGTGTTATTCGACGCAAGGCCATGATTATGTATGATATTCCAGAATTTAGAAAAATACTATCAATCTAGTTTCATGTTAAATCAGTATGTGTAAGCATATTATATGTTATCAGAACCCGAATGGTTTAGTTTAGATAAGTATTCAGGGCTCGATACTGTAGCTATTTAGTTTAGTTCAGATTAATGCTACCACACTTGCCAAGAGAGAGTGTGGGAGATGGATAGTTGATATGGCTTCAGTGTAGTGTTGTAGACGTCCCCCTAGCAGTCCGGACTAGGGTGGGATGAGCCCATCGTACTTACATATACATTTGACCTGGTAGTGGTCAGCAAACCATTGTCAGGTCCCGCCTTCGGGCTGCACAATTCAGTCATGGGGGGTAATACATGACATCAGCTAGCTATCCATCTTGGGTAATATTTCAGTATTATCAGTTATAGAAGATGATTTTATAATAACTAAAATTCAGTATGATTTAATATGATCATGATTATGTATATTTTATCTAGTATTATATCACCAATTTTTTTTTTATCTAGACATGTGTTATGTATTGTTTATCTATTATAGTACGAATATACTCACACCACCACATAACTGATATTAGTTTATTTCCCTTACCGAGAGGTGTCTCACCCCAGCTTACAAAACATTTCAGGGAATCCAGATAGACAGGCGGACCGAGCATCGCGTCAGTAGAGGCAGTTCATACTACCCCGGTAGGAGGGTGAGATACTAAGCTAGGGTCAGATGGTTTTTTTTATTATGATCCTAGTTTTACCATTTTGGTCTTTTGGAGGTTGTATATTTATATTTACAGAAATGTTATGGATTGTAGTAAAACTCAGGTACTGTCTATTGTGAATGTAATCTATGTTTTCCACTGCTTAGGTGTCTGCTGTGTATAACAGGTGCATCGTGAGGACCCACGGATTCGGGTTAATTTTGCTATATTGGTATCAGGGTTATTATTAAGAATTTTATTTTTGTATGTGAGGAAAAAAAATTATTATAAAATAGGTAGGTCGTTACACAAAGTCTCAAGAGATATCAAACTCTTTCTCAACTCAAGTATATATGTCTTACATTAGACAATGTTCTTATAGCACCATCAAACATTTTTATATTTACATTTCCTATGCCAACGATCTTGTAAAAAGAATCATTACCCATAGGAACTGATCCAGAATTCACTAACTTGTAAGTGCTGAACCACTCGTTATTTGGAGTCATGTGATAAGAGCATGCCGAGTCCAGTATCCAAGAGGTCGTTAGATTATCCGACTCCGCTGAAATTAATAGAACATCACCATCTGCTGAATCTTCTTCTTGAACAATATTCATAGATTTTGAAATCCCCTCATGCTTTTCAGTATTTCCCTTCTTCCAATCCGGACACTCCAGTTTCACATGTCCCTTTTTACCACATTTATAACATCAGATTTCCTTCTTCTTCTTAGATTGATTTCGGGATTTCTGATTAGACCCATTCTTAAACTTTCCTTTGCCTTTCTCATTGCTACCCTTTTACCATAAGTCCTTCTCCTTCATCACATATCTTCAACCTTTGATTAAAATTTAATAGGGCACTTGTTACCTCTTCCAGATCAAGAGCTTCTTTCCCCATGTAACAGTGGTTGCCAGATTTTCATAGGTATGAGTCAAGGGCAAAGAATTTAACAGCATCAAAGACTTATCATCCTCATCAAACTTCACATCAACCCTCATCAAATCACTTATAATTTGATTAAAGGCATTAATTTGTTGATCTAGACTTGATCCTTCAACCATCTTAAGCCAATATAAATGTTGCTTAAGAAAAAGTTTGTTATTGAGGGATTTTAGACATGTACCGGCTTTCTTTTCGCTAGATTGCCACTGGAGAATACTCCTCCATCACCCAATAGTGAACTTTGCCGACTAAACACAAGCGTATTGTAGAGGTGGCCTTGACTTTCAAATCTACCCATGTTGTCTCATCCCTTCCTTCCGGTTGAGTATTAAGCAAAGCCTTAGCCATTCCTTGTTGCACAAGAATGTCCTTCACTCTTCTCTACCATAAACCAAAGTTTCCAGTTCCATCGAATTTGACTACGTCAAATCTTACAGAAGAAGATCCCGATGCCATAACAAGAATCGCTCTGATACCAATTTGTTGTAATATGGATCGAATAATGAAGATGCATAGCGGAATAAACAACAAGTAAATGTATATAACACACAATCAGAACAAGTTCAACACAAAGATTTACGTGGTTCGACAAAGCCTACATCCAAGGAAGCAATGAAACACAAATTTCACTATGGAAATTAAAATGTACACAATACACTTCTCAAATTATCACTCCACATCTCAAAATATGCCCATATGACATATATAGATGTCCTCGAAGGTTTCCCCCCATTTTCCCAACCACCCAACATTTATAAAATTCAAATTTCTAAAAAAACTGCCGCAGTCTAGGTGCCTCTCGTCGACGAACACAAGGTTTCGTCGACGAGACCAAGAAGAACCTTCGTCGACGAATACAAGGCTTTCGTCAACAATGCCAGAATTCTGAAATTTCCTGCTCTCGGTAATTATTCATCAACAAACTTTAGAGTTTTCGTTGACAAACCTCTGTTGTCCCCTCGTTGACAAACACATGGCCTTCGTCAACAAGGCCTGCTATACTGCCCCCTTTATGTTTTTCCTTCTTCCTTCTTTGCTTATCAAAACAGAAGTATAAGAGCCACAAATAACAAGTACTTACATCATTTATCACTTTGTTGACATTGAATTTTGGAATTACAATTCCCAAAAAAGAAAAAAAAGAAATGGGATATGATAAGATCAAATATAAAACACATAAGAAGTAGAGGCGCCACCTTATTATCTTTATTATTATTATTATTTTAGAAATAAAGGAAAACAAAGACAAATCTTAAGTTCACGAAAATAAAATATTATTGGTGTGGTAGACCTAGTTATATAGCATGAGTTTGTCGTGTGTTGCTGAGTAATGCGCCATCTCCAAGATAATTCCATAGAAATGACCAAGCACCCTAGGGCGGCCAACAGAGGAACACCGCCCAGGCACGGGTTCATGCCCTGACATCAAGAGACGCAAAGGCGGCCAAGGATGTTGTGATAGGTACTATTACTATGTTTTCAATTAAAGCTATTGTATTATTTGATACAAGGGCCACACGTTCATTTATTTCTTGGGAATATATTTAGATTGTGGGATAGAAACTCGGTTACTAGATGTTGAATTATCTGTGGCTACACCGACAGGAGTAGCAGTTATTTGTAGAAAAGTACTCAAAGGCTATCCTGTGAATATTCAGGGGAGAGTTGTAGAAACCTGAACTTAAAAAATAAAGAAATAAATAAGAAAATAACTAAGGGAATTTTAAAAAGGAATTTTAGGAAGCTTTGTCGACGAATCCCCTATTTTCATCAACGAATGCCCTTCTGTGGTTCGTTGACGAAGTTCAAGGCGTCGTCGATGAAGAGATCCCAAATGACTGAAATTTCAGGCTTAGTGTTCGTCGATGAAGCCCTTCTTTTGTCAACAAACATTCTTCTACAGTTCGTTTACGAAAGCGTCATTTTGTTGACGAACGTGATCGGGTCAACAACTTGTAAACTGATTTTTTGGTTTCTTAATCATTAAGAAACTGAATTTCTTTCTCTTTCTATCTCTTTAAAACGTGCCCTCACACACTCTCTTTCTACGATTTCTCGTCGTTCATTGCCAGATTCGACGATCGGAAGTTACCACGAGGATCTAGGGGAGATTCTCTACAAGTCTAGCAGAGCGGATTTTTGATCTGAGCTTTTCAAGCATTACTCCAAAATTAAGATAAGTAGAATATTTTAAGGCTTTATAGTTGTTTTTATTGACTTTGGTGTATTCCCAAGAGGGGGGTGAATTGGGTATTTAAAATTTCTATCTTAGGTTCAACTAATCTAGCAACAGTATTACTCAACCTAGGGTTTGTCTATGCAATTATAAACTCAATCATTCACAATAGTAAAATACAAACATTCATGTGTTGAAATTTAAAATGTAAAAATTAAAAGCATGCATAAGAAATGTTATCGGGGTTCAGCCAAAGTGTCTACCTCCCCGCCTCAGCTCGCAAGCCCGAGGATTACCACTATTGCTCACTTAAAGGGTGGAGCAGCACCAGTTACAACCAGGTGAAATTTCCAAGGCTGACCTCAACCTTTACACACTATCCTTGCGGGGCGGAGAAGGCCCTAGGTCAAATTCATAGGTTTCACCCCAACCTGATCCTTCCAGGCTAGATCAAACCCCCTGAGGCCACGCCTAGAATACAACAAATATACAATACAAACTGGGTACAATAAAATGCTTCTCAATCAAGTAGATAAGTACCAATAACTATTAACCAATGCACATCAACAGCATAGGAGTAGTAAGCTCAGTGATGTGAATGTGTGCTATCAACACTCAGTATAATGTATATTCTCAAATATGCACAAGAGTGTTCAACAAGCCTATCTTTGAAACTTTGTATAAAAAATCTCAATATTAAGTTAGCGTTTCAAAGATGCAAGCAAGAATAATCAAACAATCTCAAAAATGTTTTCTCAATATACTTAGCATAATAAATGTTTGAATGTAAGCTTGTAAAAAATAATTTTGCACACACAAAAATTATAGGCTAAGGCATCTTGCAATATCGATGCAAAAACTCGAAAGCCACAAAGTTCTCCATACACCGGATTTATTAAATTAAATCGGTGGGGAACTTTAGCTCAAATACTCAATCAACAAAATCAATCAACAAGAAATACAATAAGAGTTTTTCAGTAATAATGGATTGAGTATAGACACTCTAGGCACTCTCACAAAGATTGGTTAATCAAGAAATTTGGAGTAAGAGAGTGTATGGAAGTAATATGTAAAGAATAGGCTTGGAAAATTTGAGAGAATATTTTTCTTAATCACAATGTTAATTCCCCCTAATCTTGACAAATGAAGGCATATATAGAGAGGAGGTGCAAATTATGACCGTTAGGGAATCAAAGGGAATTCTTAAATTTGTTTTAAAAGAGTTTAAAGAAATAACCCCCTTTTTACCCCTAATTACCTCGGTTAAAAATAAAACAACCCAAGTTTCGGCTGCCCGATCCATGGTTCGGTCACCCTAACAGACTCAATGAAAAAAGTAATTTTTTGAAGTTCGGGCGCCCGAGTCAAGGTTCAGTTGGCTGAACCAAAGGCGATTTCAAAAGACCGCGGTTCGGTCGCCTATACATATTTTTGGTAGCCCTAACAACAACATTTGATTGCCTGAGGGTTTTTTATAAGTGAAGGTTTGGGCACCCAAACTATTGGGGAAAGGTCAGAAACAAGTTCGGTCGACCGAGGAAGATATGCTCATTCTAGTTCGGTCGCCTGAAGTCAGGTCAAAGATGCTAACTTTCCATGGTTCGGTCGACCGAGGAAAACAAGCTTTTCCAAGTTTGGTCGCCTAAAACCTCATTGTTTTGGGGCTAAGGTCCTAATTTCATGTGCTATCAAAGTGTAGGGACCTAAGGGCCTTTTTAGGGTCATTTAAAGCTTACTTATCCTTGCATGCATGCCATACAATGATTATTACAGACCTTTGAATAAATGTTTATTACGTACCCAAATGAATAAAAATTATAACACTTAAAAGCATATAAGGTCTTCATTTTCCTTCGGGTCTCCGAGTGCCATCATATGATATAGTCAATGTAAACCTGCACAACAACTCGGCAGACATTAAATACCGAAGTATTTATCATAATCAAAACAGGGTATGACCCATAGGGTCAATAGTTTTAGAGTATAAGGGGCCTACGAAATGCTAAATGAGGAATATTCTGGGGTTTGTGTTGATTTATTTGGGCGGAAATGTGGTTTCAGGATTTTGAGCTGCAAACGCCGTAGGGCATGGATTTTGGGGTTTTCAGTGGCCTTTCTTGTAAGCCAAGTAAGGGGATTACATTATGTCAGCTTTTTGTGAAATATGGATTGATTAAAATGCAGTATATGTTTTCGAGGAAATTAATGTGGGTGGTTTGATCATATCCTATTTTCTATAAAATAAGTAGTTTAAGTTAAATAAAACCTTGGAGATGTTTAGACCCTATTTTCAATAATTTATGTTTTTCCCAATTAGGTTATTTTATTTATGGTTACAAATGAAAATTGTGTGGCATGGGATCAGTTTTTAAATGGCATATGTGAATAGAATGCTTATATTGAATTTTTATACAGTTTTGATATAACGGTCGGGGGCCGAGTTTTGATATAATGGTCGGGGGCCAAGTTTTGATATAATGGCCAGGGACCAAGTTTTGATATGACAACCAGGGGCCAGATTTGCTGAATATTAGGTTTTATATGAAATGAATTATAATGCAGTTTTTATTGTGTAAATTGTCATATATGGTTCTAGAACCCTATGAATTTGCGATATGTGATATTGTGAGCACGGTACCATTGCTATATGTGGATAGTGAGTGCAATCACACGGGTTTGAAAGTGTGATAAGTCGATTAGAGACCTGAGTCATAGTACTACTCCGAGGTTTTTGCTGGGGGGCTCCATTTGTGGTATACCAGGTGACCATATGTAGGCACAATCGTACTTACAACGATAGTTTTGACTCAGCTGCGAAACCACCGGCTGCAAATTGAGTCCAGCCTTCAGGTCGCACAACCTATTATAGGGGGAAGCATGTCGTATGAGTATGTGATAGCATGATGACGCTACTTTAGCAGTCCATGTTGCATCTTTTATGCATATATGGGCAAATTTACTATAAATGGGCTATATTGAGTTGACAGTTTATTATTCAGAAATTATGTATTTTTAGATATACTGGTTTGTAAAGTTTAAATGCCATATATATATATATATATATATATATATAAATGATGGAATTTTATTTCACACGAGAACCATGCTAGCCACACATTGATAATAATATGATCCATCTTACTGAGAAGTGTCTCACCCCATTATACAAATGATTTTTCAGGTCCTTCAGGGAACCATTCCTAGCTTGCCTCGGAGCGGGAATTAGACTTTCGGGAGTAGCTATTAGGATTGGTGAGATACCAGATACTTTATTTTGTTAATTTTGGGATTGTAATATATGGGCAGATAATGATCTATATATATGTGTTTAGGAATAAATAAACTCTGGTAAAGTGTTTGGACGTTTTTTGAAATCTTCTGTTGTTTGGTTTTAATTTCAGTAATGGCAGTTACACCCGAGATTCCATGGTTAGGGCATGTCGCAATTATATGTACAGGTGGTATCGAAGAGTATTTATATGTTTCAGTAGCACTTCGGGCCCACGTGATGAGTCGGGGCGCTACAAGAGTGCTACTAGCTGATCTCGTAGTGTTGGATAAGCACATATTTGGCGTGTTCTGGGAATGGATCGGACTAGCTAACCGCTAACTATGCCAGCATCGATTTTCATCAGAAAGAGGTGATATTTAGACCTCCTGGGGAGCAGGAGTATTGATTTGTGGGGTCTTTGTGTGCTCCTCACCACAGTTATTGTCGGCTATTCAAGCGAGGAGGCTACTCCTAGATGGACGCCAAGGGTACATAGCTTGTGTAAAGGAAATTTCTAGGGGAGAATTGAAGCTTGCATATATTCTAGTAGTAAAGGAGTACTTAGATGTCTTTTCAGAAGATTTACCTAGATTGCCTCTTAATCATGAAATTGAATTTGCCATTGACTTACTTCCAGGGACGACGCTGATATCTAAAGTTCCTTATAAAATGCTTCTAGCTGAATTAAAAGAATTAACGGAGCAGCTGCAGGAATTATTAGATAAGGGGTTTATCAGGTCCAGTATATCACCTTGACGAGCGCCAATTCTATTTTTAAAGAAGAAAGATGGGACGATGAAGATGTGTATCGACTACAGGGAGATCAATAAAGTGATAGTTAAGAATAAATATCCTCTTCCTCATGTTGATGATTTGTTAAATCAGCTTCAGGGAACACTGTCTATTCCAAGATTGATCTTCGATCTGGGTACCATTAGGTGAAAAATAAATCAGAAGACGTCTTAAAGACGACTTTCCAAACCAGGTATAGCCATTATGAATTTTTGGTTATGCCTTTTAGACTGACCAATTCTCCTGCGGCGTTTATGGATCTAATGAACAAGGTTTTCCATGAATACTTGGACCAGTTCGTAATGGTTTTCATTGATGATATTTTGGTCTATTCGAAGAGTTCCGATGAACATGAAAATCATTTGAGGATGGTACTACAGGTGTTGAGAGAAAGAAAGTTGTACGCTAAATTCAAGAAATGTGAATTTGTTAGAATTTGTGTATTCCCAAGAGGGGGGTGAATTGGAAATTTAAACTTTTCTCCTAGGTTAAATCATAAATCAATATGATTTAGCTACCTAGGGTCTTTCTATACGATCCCAAATGCGCAAGTAGATATAATATACGGAAATTTAAATCATGCGCATCATTCACACCATAACATACACGTGTGGTAAATACAGAGTGTAGAAATATAAAAAAACACACAATATGTTATCAGAGTTCGGCCAACTGTGCCTATGTCCCCGCCTCTAGATCGCAACGTGAAGATTCCACTAAAGGCTCACTTAAAAGGTGGAGCGGCACCGATTACAACTAGGTCAATTAGCACAGGGTTGACCTAACCAGGTCAATTAGCGGGGTTGACCTCAACCTACACCTTAACAGGATGGTGCACCTAGCTGTCAAAGAGCTAGTCTCCCTCTTCAGGCCCGTGCCTGGAAATACAACAGTATTTTTCACAAAGTAACTGGTACAGTGATTGTGCTTTCGTGTAAAGTAGATATGTACCCAGATGCGCTCAGTCACATACACCACAAGATGATTTAATATGTAAGCTCAGTGTGGTTTAATGTTTCAACTCTCAAATATATTTGCTATCAATGCAATGAGTGCGTATAAGTGTCAACAAGCAATATTTGTATCACAAAATACTCAACCAAGGTGTTCACACAAAGATATCAAGAAAGTCTCAAGTATATTAATCAGTATGATATCTCAGTCACGTAGATCAGATAAAGTATATGTTTGGTTTGCAAGAGATATATAATCTTTGTATTCAGCAAATAATATGTGAGTTAATGAATATAGCAACAAAGATCAACATCACATAAACAAATATCTTCTCAAGAAAGTATGTTCAAATAAATCAACCAAGATATTTGAAAATGTTTTTGAAAATATTTTTGCAACCCAAAAACAAATACAAGCTTTCTAAGATATTGCAATACAAATGCAATACTCAGAAGCTTAATGCAAGTGTTCTTAGGATAGGCTTATGAGCAAAGCCCCCTAAGAATACTAAGGTTTAGCTCTCATAAAAATCATTTCAATCAAACACGAATGGGAGAGCAAACCTATCTAAACAAACACTCGATCAACTTACAGAGATTTTAAGTAATGAAAGAGAGTAAGTATGAGTGATTGAAGTATAAAAATTAGTAGGATTTTTGAACTTAAGAGAGAATTTATTAATCAAGTAGGCTAATCAAGTTTTTAATTTTCCTAAATGAAGGGGTATTTATAGACACCCCAAGAATTATAACCGTTGGGGACAAGTTTGGGATTATTAGAAAATATTAATGATGTTTTTATTATTTTAACCCTATTTTAAAAAATTAACCACAGCAAAAAATTCAAGGCAACCCAAAAGACCCGGTCGACCAAAACACTTTCGGTCAATCAGAGTTCATATGGCTCGGTCGACCGGGCCATATTTGAACTTCAGGGTTGGTCACTAGGAGAGGCAATTTTCCCAACTAGCGCAGTTCAATCGACCAGGGATATTTGAACTGGGCGATTCGGTCAACCAGACCATTGGGATTTCTCCCGAGGACCCTCAATCGACCAAACAGTTGGAATACAATTTTGGCTCGGTCAACCACGTAGTCAAATGTTTGACTCCTAGGAGGTTCAGTCGACTTGAGCTAAACTGATTCGATCGACCGGGCTGTGGCCAACTGGTTGACCCAGACCGGGTTCGGTCAACTAGAAGTGCACAAAGTGTGCATTTCAGTTCTATTTTGATTCATAAACATCCTATTAAAGTGCCTAAAATGTACAAGCACAAAGGTGAGTGTCCTAGGGTCTTTTATAGGTCTTTTTGTGGACACCGAAAAAATTCAGTGTTGGTCAACTAAAGGGTAACCCCTAAGGTCTTTCTAAGGTCATATTCATTTTGAACTTACACATTACATCATGCAGGTGATGCATGCAATTATTACAATCGAAGCCCTAATTACTATTACAAACCAAATGATTGAATTATATATTACAATACAATGAGATATGATCTTCAATCTTCACTTGCTTTACGTGCATCTTGATCTTGACAAGTTTAGGTTCCTGCACAGTCTCAAACACTCATTAGAAACAATGAGTATTAGACATAATCAAAACCGGGTGTGACCTATAGGGTCAACAGAATTCTAGTTGAAGGAAGTTACATTCCTTGGACATTTGATATCGAGGGACAGTATTTTAGTACATCCAAGTAAGATAGAAGCGATAGTGAATTGGTCGAGACCGAGAAATGTTCAGGAGATAAGGAGTTTCCTGAGTTTGGAAAGATACTACTGGTGGTTTGTGAAGGGTTTTTCCAGACTATCGAGTCCTCTAACATAGTTAACGAGGAAAAATGTAAACTTCGAATGGACTCATGATTGTGAGCAGAGTTTTCAGGAATTGAAGCAGCGACTCATCAGTGCACCGGTTTTTTCTATTCCATCAAGATATGGGGGATTTGAGTTACGCGTCTCGAAAGGGACTCCGTTGTGTCTTGATGTAGTAGGGGAAGATCATTGCATACACTTCTGGGTAAATTAAGGAATATGAGAAGAACTGCCCTACATATGATTTAGAATTGGCTGCAGTGATGTACGCATTGAAAATCTGTAGACATTATTTGTATGGTGGAAAGTGTGAAATATTTACAGATCATAAGAGTTTAAAGTATTTCTTTGTACAGAAGGAATTGAATATGAGGCAGAGGAGGTGGCTAGAATTGATAAAAGATTATGACTGTACCATCAGTTACCACCCAAGGAAGGCTAATGTTGCAACTGATGCCTTGAGTAGGAAGTCAGGAAGTGCCTCTGTGTCAGCAGTGGTGGCACAACATCAGATTAGAATGGATTTAGAAAGACTTGGTGTGGAGTTGGTAGAGGGAAATCACTAGGCATTTATTGCTAATCTGGTACTTCAGCTGACTTTGCTAAAGAGGATTAAGATTGCGCAAATGCAAGATACATAATTGATAAAGATTAGGGATAAAGTGCAGAGTGGACAGAGAGTTGATTTTAATATTTCAGATGATGAAACTTTGAGGTTTCATGATAGGTTGTGTGTACTCGATAATGCCGAAATTAAAAGGATTATTTTAGAAGAGGCGCATCGTTCCCTGTATATAGTACATCCAGGAAGCACGAAAATGTACAGGGATTTATAGGTATCCTTTTGGTGAAGCAATATGGAGAGAGAAATTTCCCAATATGTAGAGTAATGTTTGACATGTTAGCAGGTAAAGGCTGAGCATTAGAGACCTTTGAGACCGTTGCAACCACTTCACGTCCCTAAATGGAAGTGGGAGCACATATCTATGAATTTCGTCACAGGGTTACTGCCAGCACTTCATGGGCAGGACACTATCTAGGTAGTCATTGATCAACTGACAAGGATTGCCCATTTTCTTCCCATCAAAGTTAACTACTCCATGGGTAGATTGGCAGAGTTCTATATATAGAAGATAGTTAAATTGCATGATGTACTAGTGTCCATCGTAACTGACCGGGACCCACGGTTCACATCTAAATTCTGGAAGAGTTTACAAGGAGCCTTGGGTTATCGGCTAACGTTCAGTACAACATTTCATCCTCAGACCGATGGACAGACAGAGAGGACTATATAGATACTAGAAAATATGCAACGGGCTTGTGTGTAAGATTTTGGAAGCAGTTGGATTCAGTACTTGCCATTGAAGGAGTTTGCTTATAACAACAGCTACCAGGGCAGTATTGGGATGGTCCCATATGAGGCGTTGTATGGTCGGAGGTGTCGATCTCCGTTATATTGGGATGAAATTGGTGAAAAGCAGATTTTGGGGCCAAAAATTATACAACGGACTTCTGAGAAAATCAAGCTTATCTAGGAAGGAATTAAAACAGCTCAGAGTCGACAGAAAAGTTACGTAGATACCCTCTAATGAGCGTTAGAATTTGGTGTAGGAGATCATGTGCTTTTGAAAATTGCACCAATGAAAGGAGGGATGAGATTTGGGAAGAAGGGTAAGCTAAGCCCTAGGTATATTGTATCGTTTGAGATACTGAAAAGAATCGGTCCAATTGCCTACAGGTTAGCATTACCCCTAGCGTTATCTAGAATCCATAATGTATTTCATGTGTCTCTGTTGAAGAAATGCGTCCCAGATCCATCACATATAATAAGTTATGAGGCACTGGAGCTTGGAGATACTCTATCGTATGAAGAAGTGTCAGTCTAGATCTTAGATCATAAAGAGCAAGAATTACGCACCAAGAAAATCCCATTAGTGGAGCCCAACATTAGCCAGAAAGAAAAGTAATGGTTCAGGTAAGGACTCATTTTAAGTAAGTAGATTTTGTGCAGGTTAAGTAGTTCAGGTGTATATAATTGTAGATTTTCATGTAATAGTTTTTTGTTTTGGATGGTTTTGGGAGAGTTTTGATTTGGTTATTGTAATATCTTAGAGCCATAAATGTAACCACGATATTCCTCCGCCATATGTGAGGGTAATTAATAAAATTTCAGCGATTTTCCCCAAATGTTAGTATAAGTGTAAAATGAAAAATTTCAAGGATGAAAATTTTTATAAGGAGGGAAGAATATAAAGACCCGGAAAATAGTGAAAATAAAAATAAGTAAGAAAAGGAGGAATTGGTTTGGTGTAAGGCCAAATCGTCGACGGTTTTGGATGAGCTTAGAAAACCGTTGACGGTTTTGAATTAACGCGGCTAGGTAAGGGTAAACAGTAAAAAAGGGGTTTGGTTAAAAACCAAACCGTTGACGATTTTGCTATGGGTGAGAGACCTGTAAATAGGTTCAAACTCGTTTTTTTTTTTTTAGGAAATTTCATTTCCTCTTCCTCTCTCTCTCTCTCTCTCTCTCTCTCTCTCTCTCTTTGATTTTTCGCCCCGAATCAAAGGGGAAACATCATTTCGAGATCCCCACGATGATTCTCCGTATTTTAACCAAAGTGGCTTCATAGTTCAGGCTTTCCAGACACCACTCCAAAACTAGGGTAAGGAAGATGTTTTAAAGTTTGATTAGTCATTGGGAGTATGTGGACCTAGGAATGTTAAAATGACTATTATTTTGGGGTTGAGTTAATTAAATTAGGGTTTATGGATATAGGATTTTGTGCATATGTCGCAGGCACGGTTTTAGGATCCCTGCATGCATTTCTTCAAGAATTAGGTAAGGGGATAGATTATTTCAGGTATTTTTAGAAAATTATCAATTAAAATGCAATATTTATTCGCAAAAATTATATGTATGATTTTTCTGGGAATTCATGCATTTAGAAATGATATTTATGAATTAATGTGTATTTTTGGGGAAACAGGCTTGTTAAGTTGAGTAAACCTTAAAAGCAGATTTAATACTATTTTTCAGCGAAACATATTCTTCCCAGGCAGAAAGTATATTTTAGAATAACACTCAAACTGTGTGGCCCAAGTGTGAATATTATATGGAATAGATAAGCATGTCAGAATATTTTTGGATTATACAGAACATATGCAGTTAGATAATGATTTTCATAAAATGTTATAAATCTTGCATAAATTATGATATAGCTTAATTTTAGCCGGCCTAGTGCCGTGACAGTTCAGTTTCAGCCGGCCTAGTGCTGTGAGAACTCAATTTCAGCCGGTCTAGTGCCATGACAGATCAGCCAGCCTATTGTTGTGATAACTCAGTTTCAGTCGACTTTATGCCATGATCAAATATTTATGACAGTATTTAGAAATTATGATATGAGAGATTTTACGCAGAAATATGAAAATGAGATATGTTACAGTTATAATATATGAAATATACTATATGATATCAGAACCTTGATGGACTAGGTATGTTTTGAGCATGGTACCGTAACTAACTAGCAAGATCCGAGAAGTGTTGCGGAGAGCAGGATACCCCCCCTTTATCCAGCACAAGAAGTATTGCGGAGAGCAGGATGGGTTCGGACCAAGCTGGGTGTACAGATCAGTTAGTGCAACCACACTTCTTAGATATAGTGTTGGTATTGGATAGTCGATTAGCCCATGAAGTGTTACGGAGAGCAGGATGGGTTCAGACCAGGCTGGGTGGGCAATCGTACTTATAGACTTTATATTTGACTTAGCATGGTAGGCCAGCCACTGTAACCTACGGACCACATAATCCGATCATGTAGGGTTATTACCTGACGAGATTGATGAAGGTCTCAGAGAAAGTTTTATGTATGTATAGATATATTAAGCGATTTACTTACACAGAGGAATCTATTATGATAAAGTATATTTATGAATAAAAGCATGTATGTTGTTAAATATATATAAGTATATATATGAGTACAAATTTACATAATTTACCAGTTAATTATTTAAAAGGTTATAGTTATGTTACACCAGAACTCATATTGCCACACATCGACAATAATCTATCTCATCTTACTGAGTGGGGTCTCACCCCTATAATCTTTTAACATTTCAGGAGATCTAGGGAACCGATCTTAGAAAGCTCCACGTAGGATTAGTTAGTGGGGTTTGAAGATAGTGCGAGTGAGACACTAGTATGTATATGTATATGGATACGTTTAATATTACTTTTGGCTGTAGTATTATCCTAGTTTTGGGGAGACATGTATATATATAATATGGTGGTTCTAGAACTCTGGTATTGTATTCAGAATTTATGTATAAGTTTCCGCTGCATGTTTTATTTGAAATACGGACAGGTCAGCTCGGTACCCACTTGGGGTTCGGGATATTATAGCATGGTATCAGAGTTTAATATGTGGGGAAAAAAATAATACAGTAGAATTTTCGGGACGTGACAATATATATTATTATAACTTTATAATATTATATTTTATATATATATACACACACACATATTACTTTTATCCTTATATATATATATATATATATATCATATTATTCATTTAATTAATTCAATTTAATAATTAATTAATTAATTATAAATTTTTTATTTTTTTAGGATAATTCCACTAATCTTGTATAACTATTTGGGGGTTGTTATAGTATATTTATGCGTAGGGAATGTGATTGATTAATCTTCTCAGTCAGGATTAGTCAACCAATGCCCCTATAGGTATCTATTTGTGGAATGATATTTTCACAGTTACATGTGCGTGTGCCTCTAAAATTAAAAAAAAAAATGAAATAAATTAAAATTAAGAGACCTCTTTTTGTCCCCCCGATAGTATCATTACCGTTTATGAGCACTTCAATGTGACTTCTAGAAGTTCAGAGTATTATTGTAAAAGGGGTTAGTCTTAGTACCCTAACTTAAAAAAAAAAAAAATTTGGTGATGGTGATGATGAAAAGTGGTTTGTCCTCCGATAGTATCATTACCATCTATGAGCACTCCAATGTAACTTCTAAAAGTTTCGAGTATTATTGTAAGAGGGGTTGATCATAGAACCCTAACTTTTTAAAAAGATGGTGATACTAATGATGAAAAGTGTTGATTTGAAATTATCAATTTGAAAATAGGCTTTGAAAATGGTGTTGGGGTTGTACTATTGGTCTTAAAGAAAATGAGTTTAAAAAATGAGTTTAGAAAGAGGGTATCAGATTTTGCTACCAATACATAAGTTGGAAGATGCATGAGTTTGATTGAATTTGTCAAGTTTTAACATCAGCCTTTATAAAATCAAAAAGACTTTTGAAAATAATTTTTGATCTTTCAAAACCATTTTTAATGGTGGAGACTCCGAATTGAGAAACAAACATCCAATTAGGTTGTCCTTATTTCATTTGATCTTATCAATCCTATTGGTTGAAACCATAATACCCATCATCCATATGATTTTCTATACCCATTGTCCATATCAATCCTATTGACTTAGTGCATGGCATAGTGTGTGTAGGTAATACCTGACATGACATGACATGACATGACACGACACGATATGACAGGACATGACACTACATGACACGACTCGACATGACATGACATGACATGACACGACATGACCTAGTGCATGACGTTGTGTGTGGCTGCTACATGACATGGCATAGTGCATGGCCTAGTGCATCGTCTATTGTGCGTGACTACTACATGGCTGGACATGGCTTAGTGCATGGCCTAGTGTATGTGGCTACTACATGGTATGGCCATTTTCTCTTCTTCTACCTTCGTGCGTTCGTGTGCATGTGTGGTGCTACCACTAGCGTTCCTCCATCGCCACCCCACCAAGCAACATAGCCGTCCAACGAGGCGCTGCCAACCACAAACTGGAGATCTAGTAACCCCTCTCTTTTCTACCCTATAAGATCTCTTTCTTCCCAACACCAACAGGAAGACATGGTATTTTAGCACCCCCCCCCCCCCCCCACTCAATTTCCTCTTTCTCACCCTCTCCCTTCTACAAGCACCCCCTTTTAATTTTCCAATTGTGTTTTTTTTTTTTTTTTGAACCACAAATCCCTTTTCTGGCCTCCCCAATCTCTCCTTCTCTTGTCCCCTCTTTTTTACTTATTTCAAATTCACCTTAACGCTAATCACTCCACAAGAATTGCACTTTTATCCACACATAAACTTCATATGATCATACCCAATACTCGCATCTAGATTCATTGATCTCATAATGCCCAAATTAAAGCATGTGTTAGAATAAAACCGATTAAATACAAACCTACCAACATATGGACATCTAGAATTACCCAAAAGGCAACAAGTAAACCATCCACTATAACGAGTCTTTCAAGTTCACGAAGACAAGGAGAGGAGGTAAAATTCTTAATCATTCCTACATTCAAGCATTTTCATGGAAAAATTTGGTATCTAATAAACTATATACATGTTGATTTTTGGTAAGCAAAAGCCTAAAACATGCTAAAAATGTTGATTTCTCAAAATTAAATGACCAAGACTGCCCTATTAATACACATTCATAAAACATTCAATAAAGATCATCTATTAAGGCTAGCAAGGGAGAATTTCATACCATGAAGAGAGTAAATGCAAACCTTTTTGTGTTTCTTAAGGCAAGGGACATGAGTAAAGGTGGGGGGAGATGAAAAAAAGTTCTTTCTTTTCAATGCAAGACAAGTAAGCTTACATAGATAGGGTGATGGGGAGGAAGGACTTTACTCATCCAATATGGGGCAAAATAAAGAGTGATTTAGGATGTAGATCAATGTAAGCATGTGATGAGATTGGTATGAAGGTGTAATGATCTTGGACCCAACTCTATTAAGGTATTGTTCAATTTGATCCATTGGCCTCACGAATTTGTCCTATAAAAAACGCTTGACATTATTGAAGTCTAAGACATCCTTATAAGCCCAAGATCTCCTTAGTACACATTTAATGTGGGACCGTGACATGCTTTCTTGTCCGATCTTTGATGCCCTTGTCAAAGTAGCTTACACTTTTATATAGGATGTACCCACATAATAGTACCCCCAGTGTGACTCTTATACTAAATGTAATGGTCTTAGGCCTAACCCAGGTGACGTATTATCCACTTTGGCTTGTTGGCCTCACGGATTTGTCCTATAAAATGTGTCTCACATAGTTGGAGCCCAAAATATCCTTGTAAGTCCAAGATTTCCTTTGTATGCATTGAATGTGGGAGATCTTAGACTTATAAGAATGGTTTGGGTTCCAACTATATAAGCCTTTTATAAGACAAATCTGTGAGATTAGTGGGCCAAAGTGAATAATACCATTGGGCTTTGTAGAGCCTAGTTGCGTTTGATCCGGATAATGACCCGACCTTTTTTAATGAGAGATTTCTATCCTAAGGCTTAGTCTATTATTGTGCGTAGGAAATAAAATCGTTGTTATGGTAATTAAGGTTAATTGGCCATCGCACTTCTTGAGAGAGCGAGAGAGAAAAATATTTTTTTGCCACACTCTTTGTATTTTCTTCCTAATTATAGTGAAATCCATGCAACTCTGTGGATAAAGGAAAAATTGCCAAACCATGTAAATACTATCTTGTGCATGTGATTGTTTTTTTTCTTTGGCGTGGTTGTGTTTTTTCTATATTTGTTTTCTCACAGGATTTGGGAATTTCGTGTTAAGTCCCTATAAATACCTTATTAAAGTTGGGCCCAAGATCATTACATTTGGTATTAGAGTCGCCCTAGCGGTACTATCATGTGGGTGGATCTTACACACAGGTGTAAGCCACTTTAACGAGGATGTCAGAGATCGAAAGGAAAAGAATGTCATGATCCCATATTGGATGTTTATTAGGGAGATCTTGGACTTATAAGGATGATTTTGACTCCAACTATGTATGATGCCTTTTATAGGACAAATTCATGAGGTTAATGGGTCAAAACGAACAATACCTCATCAAAATTGAGTCAAAGACCGTTACAGAAGACTTGGGTTATGTGAGAAATTTGAAGGGGAATCGGGTGTGTAGAATTGCATGGTGTGTATCTAAGTGGGTGGATTAGATATTGATAGAGAATTGATGTAGGAAATTAAAGTTTAAATTAAGTTTCCCTTGAGAAAATTAAGATCAATTAGATCCTAATTTTGAAACAAAAGTTTAGTTAAGTTCCAGCCTTAGAAATTATATTATAATTAAACTTCAATTACAAAAATAAGATTTATTTTAGCCTTGAATTTGAGAGTTGATACTTAACTGTGTTTTAATTTTGAGATTTTGAACTTGGGTAGTTTTGGGTTGAAAATTTCAAATTGGATTAACATTGGGGTTTTGTTTTAGGGTTTATTGTGAAATTGAGTGCAAATTAGGTCTTTGAATGGGATTGGATTGAAATTGGAGTGAGATGGCACAACGCGATTCTAAATGGTGAGTTTGAATTTCAAATGTGTTTGATTGGGGTTGAGGTGATGATTTGAGTTTAATTAAGTGACGATATTGGGAAAAAAATACAAGGGAAAAAGGTTGGTTTTAAAAGTGTAGGAAACATACTTTGGTTATTTAAACAAAATCTTGAATTCACTTTTTTAATTCACGCGTCTTGTTATGTAATAACCTAAAAAATAACTATGCAAGATTAGTGGGGTGATTCCCAAAAAAATTATAATTAATTAATTAATTAAATTTATAAAAAATAAAAAAATAATAATTAAAATTTATTTTTATTTTTATTAATAAAATATATTATTATTAATATTAATTAAATATTATTATTATTATTATTATTATTATATATATACATACATACATACATATATATATATATATATATATATATATATATATATATATATATATATCCAACTTAACTTAAGCTTCCTAGTCTCTCGCTCTCTTCTCGTTCTCTCTCCCTCTCTTCTCAGTTCCGTGACGGATTCTTACCCGATCAAAAATCAGAGGATACCTTTAGGCTCCATTTTTCACTGCCGTCATTTCTACCGGAGCGGATTGGTGGTAGGAGCGGCGTAGGTGTAACTCTTGGGGTAAGCCAAACGTCGCCTTTTACCTTAATTTCTTGTAAATTATAAGCCAAATTGATGATCGGACACCACCACGAGAATTTAGGGATAATTCTCTATAAGTCTAGTGGAATGGAATTCTCGTGGGGTCGTCGTAGGCATAACCCCAAATTTAGGATAAGCGGGTTATTAAAGGGCTTATTCGTATTTAATTAGAGTTGATTTGGGAATGCTAGAATATTGAACATCTGATGTTGAAGTAAGATTCTTGAAATTTAGGGCCCGGGTGAGTGCCGTAGGTGTAATTTCGGGACCTGCAGGCATACTTCAAAAATTAAGTGGGGGTGTTAAATATTAATTTAAATGTTAATTTGGGGTATATGGAGCCTAGGGAAGGTTAGTTGGGTATTATTTTAGGGAAATGAGTTAACTAATCTAAGGAAGAGCGAATTTTAGGATTTGAGTTTCGAGAGCGCCAAGGGCATAGGATTTGGCTTCTAACGAGATTTTTAGTAAGTCAGGTAAGGGGAATAAATTATAACAGTATTTTTAGAACTACTATTTGAATCAATAAGTGAAAATGAGCATATGGTATTTTGTTTGGAAATTATTATGATATAAATATCGGATAAATTGTGTCCCATGTGAGTAATATTAAATTGCGATATTTTTGTGTGTGAAATTAATATATTATGAATATTAGATGAAAATTATGTGGCATATGACATTTATTGAAAAATGTGAAATATAACGATGAGTAATTTCTGAGAAAATATTGGAATGAGAATTATTGATGTGATTAGTGGAAAATAATGAAATATGGTATTTATATGTGAGTAGAAATGTTTTGCATGAAAAATGAGATTTTGCTAATTACTGAAATGGGTATTTTGAAAAATATTGAAATACGTGAAACACGATACATACTATTATAAGATGATGGAATGTGCACCAAAAATGATGAGAACATTTATATTGAGATGAATGAAGATATACTAATCTGAGACTAATGATGTATATTGATAAGGAAATATTGAAACGTGAAAATGAGAACATGAATTCTGAATCGTATATATTGAAATATGATTGATGAAATGTCAATACCGCATAATGATCGTGAGTATGTGGTAGTGAACCCTAATAGATGGTTGTGATATTGAGCACGGTACCGTTGCTTGTGGTGTAGTGCAACCACATGGACTCTTGGAGTATGTGGCGTGACAGTCGACTGAGCTATTTTGTAGAGTTGTTGTGCCCCATGAGTCCGGATCAGGGCTATAGGTCGGTCAGTCGTAGTACAAACGCAATATGTGATATGATACTTTGATCTAACCAAGTCAGCCAACCGCGGTTAGATCTAGCTTTCGAGCCGCACAACCTCGACTATGGGGGGAAGCATGGCATGAAAAGAAAGATCCTTAGGGTAGCCATGAGTTACAGACGCGATGTTGGTACTAGGTACCAAGGATACTCATGAGCTAGATAGTAACATAGAAACGAAAAGTGAAAGAATGATAAAACGGGCTAAAATGAGAAATGAAAAAAATAATGAAAATTGAGAAATAGAGAATGGTAAAATTGAGAAATGGAACTGTGTGAGTTAATAATATAAATAATTGAGGCGAAGTGAAACTCTCCACCTAAGTGCTTACTGAGTAAGGTGAGTGCCCTGATAGGTATCAGATGTGGTCATACCTGACTGCATAACGTGTTAGGACAGAGAAAAACTACCTGTATGGGCGGGTAATCTTCCCTATTCTTAGGAATTTCGCAGGTAAATATGTGTTGGAAATAATTGAATTTGAGAAATGATTTTAAAACTTATAAAATCTTCTGTTGTATATCTATATGATTATGAGAATATATTTATCAGTGTATTTTTCTCATATGAAATTTTGATTGGAAAAGTAAAGTGTATTATAACTAAACTCATATGGCCACACACTGTAAATAATTTATTTTTTCTTACTGAGATGTGTCTCGCCCAAATTATCTAAATTTTTCAGGGAACAGGGTTAGGCCAGGTGATAGAGCTCCGTGACCATAGGGAGTTAGGACCCTGACACATAGGGTGAGTTTTTGGACTAGAGGAGGTGTAATTCCCCTAGAGTTGAGTTGTTTTGGGTATGTGATGGGCATGTATATATATGTATTTTGATACTCTGGGTATTGTATTATGGTTGTTAAGTATATACTATCTTCCGCTATTAGGTTATATAAATAAAATGACTTTTTACCCGGTACCTGATGCGGGTTGGGTCGTATAAATGGTAGTAGGGTGGTTGACGTGGTCGATTTGTGAATGTTGTGGATGACGAGTGAATATTTATTTATTATTGTTTATTAAAAAAAGGTTTGTATGAAAATCAGAGCGTCACCGTTTGGTATCAGAGCTTAGGTTGCTAGGTTTTACAGACTTTAGTAACCAGCGGAATACAATACCAGAGTATAGGAGTGGATTTTGAGGGAAATAGGAGATGGGTAGATTGAAATGTGAGTTAGTGGTTGTTAGAGGATGAGGTGAGAATTTTGGATTCTATCTTGTGGCCTAAAGACAGGAGTACCTGGGTTGTTTCTGTGTTTTTTCCTAGGGTGATGATTTCAGGAAAACCATGGATACTATCGCTGGGTCTTGTTTCTTAGTGGTAGGGCTGAATCCTAAATGAGGATTAAGGATGTGAAGATAAATGGTCGTAGAAGGGTAATTTATGAATTATTGCAGTGAATGGTGTTGTGATAGTAATTGTATGCTAAGATTAGTTGCTCTATTTGCAAGATGGATTCGGGGAATAGTAACACGAATGCGGGAGGTGATGGAGTAGGACCTTCCAGCATGGGTGGTGGAGACCCTAACGCAATGTTACATTACGTCACTCAGCAGGTGATGACTGAGATGGCCAGGAGCTCGGGGGAGCGAAACTGTATGATCAAGCAGTTCACGCATATACGACCCCCGTCTTTTGCTAGAGGAGCAGACCCACTGATAGTAGAGAACTGGGTTCAGGACATAAAGGACATACTGGCAGTTATTTCATGTACAGATGAGCAGAGGGTATTATTTGCCACATTTAAGTTAACTGGGGAAGCAAAGCGTTGGTGGAGGTCGATGAGGTTATTGGAGGAGCAGAGGCCTGACACAATAGTGATGACGTGGAGTAGCTTCAAGGAGATTTTCTTCGAGCGGTATTTTCCCTCTACGGTTAGGAGTGCCAAGGCATCATAGTTTCTGTATCTGACATAAGGGCCTTTGACGGCACAACAGTACACGACGAGATTCATTGAACTATCCAGGTTCGCCCCTAATCTGGTGCCAAATAAGAAGAGGAAGGCAAGGAAGTTTGAGGAGGGCCTGAGACAAAACCTGTATGAGCATGTGGTAGGTTTTTAAGCTCAGACATTCTCAGAGATAGTGGACAAGGCTGCAGTGATTGAAAACGGACTACAGAGAGGCGCAACAGCATAAAGCTAGAGGAAGAGGCCCGTGCCTTCTGATTTTTAGGGAGGGTCTGGTCAAGGGCCATGGAGGAGATATGATAGCAGAGGGAGACGATGATAGGGAGGAGGAGATCGAGCAGTACAGGGCAGACAGATGCCCCCTCCTTGTCCCAAATGTTTGAGGAGGCACCTAGGAGAGTGCCGAGCGAAGGAGGTTGTCTGCTATCAGTGCCACCAGCCTGGGTATATCGCGAGGAACTGTCAGGCACCACCAGCGATAGCAACTTCTCCTTAACCATATAGAGGAGGCTATCAGGCACCTCAAGGTGGACAACAAAGGAATACTGCTCCAGCACAAGTTTATGCACTAACATCGGGAGATGCTGAGGCTGCGGGAAATGTGGTGACATGTACTGTTTCAATACTATCATTTAAAGCTACTATTTTGTTTGATTCTAGGGCGACTCATTCTTTTATCGCCCGAGAATATGTGAAGTTGTGTGGGTTTGAACCTCAGTAGTTAGATATTAGTCTGTCTATTGCTACGCCGACTGGGGTTGTAGGGAAATGCAGAAAGGTACTCAGAGACTGTCCAGTGGGTATTCAGGGGAGGTCTTTGTCAGCTAATCTGGTGATTTTAGACATGTATGGGTTTGAGGTAATCTTGGGAATGGATTGGCTAGTTTCCCACTATGCCAGCATTGATTGCCATTAGAGAGTAGTGGTGTTCAAACCTCCAAAGGGATAGGAGAACAGATTCGTGAGATCACATGTGCGCACCCCACCTCAGTTACTATCTGCCATTCAGGCACGTAAATTGCTATTAGAAGGCTGTCAAGGATATTTAGCCTATGTAAAGGAAGTATCAAAAAGGGAGTTGAGGGTGGAGGATATCCCAGTGGTGAGAGATTTTCCTGATGTATTCCCTAAGGATTTTTCGAGACTACCTCCTGATCGTGAGGTAGAATTTGTTATTGATCTGGTTTTAGGGACAGCACCGATTTCGAAGGCGTCGTATAGAATGGCACCAACATAGCTGAAGGATTTGAAAGAATAGTTGCAAGAGCTATTAGATAAATAATTATTCGGCCCAGTGTGTCACCCTGGGGAGCACAGGTTTTATTTGTGAGGAAGAAGGATAGGTTGATGAGGTTGTGCATCGACTACAAGGAAATAAATAAAGTAACTATCAAGAATAAATACCCACTCCCGTGTATCAATGATTTGTTTGATTAGTTACAGGGGACATGGATCTTTTCGAAGATAGACTTACGCTCCAGGTACCATCAGCTGAAAGTCAGGGCGGAAGATGTTCCGAAGATGGCACTTAGAACACTGTATGAACACTATGAATTTCTGGTTATGTCGTTTAGGTTGACAAATGCTCCTGCAGTGTTTATGGATTTGATGAACAGGGTCTTTCACCAGTATTTGGATCAGCTTGTGGTAGTATTTATTGATGATATATTGGTGTACTCGAAGAGCCCAGAGGAGCGTGAGGAGCATCTGAGTATAGTGCTTTTGGTGTTGTGAGAGAAGAAGCTATATGCGAAGCTCAAGAAGTGTGAGTTTTGGCTAGAACATGTTACCATCCTTGGACACATTATATCCAAGGGTGGTATTTCTGTTGATTCGAGTAAGATTGAGGCGGTAGTAGACTGGGTACAACCAAAGAATGTGCACGAGATCAAGAGTTTCCTGGGATTGGTTGGGTACTACCGCAGGTTTGTTGAGGGCTTCTCTAGACTGTTAGGCCCATTGACCAGATTGACCAGGAAGGGAGTGAAGTTTGAGTGGTCTGATGAATGTGAACAGATCTTCAAGGAATTGAAGCAGCGACTCATCACTGCGCCTGTGTTGACAATTCCTTTAGGAGAAGAGGGGTTCATAATTTATAGTGATGCGTTCCATAAAGGGCTCGGATGCGTGTTGATGTAGCGAGGGAGAGTGATAGCCTATGCCTCACGACAGTTGAAAGAATATGAGAAGAACTACCCTACCCATGATCTAGAATTAGCAGTGGTTGTTTACGCGCTGAAGATTTGGAGGCACTATTTATGTGGGGGTAGGTATGAGATATTTACTGACCATAAGAGCTTAAAATATTTTTTCATGCAGAAAGAATTAAATATGAGGCAGAGGAGATGGCTGGAGCTAATAAAAGATTACGACTGCACTATCAGTTACGACCCAAGAAAGGCTAATGTGGTCACTGATGCTTTGAGCCGGAAATCAGTGGAGTCATCTATGTCAGTAGTGGAGATTCAGCATCAGATCCAGATGAATCTAAAGAGGCTCAATGTGGAGCTGGTAGAGGGCGATCACCAGGCATTTATTGCTAATTTGGTTTTGCAGCCGACTCTACAGGAGAGAATTAAAGTAGCTTAGAGGAATGATATAGAACTAGTAGAGCTTATGGAGAAGGTACAAGATGGTCAGGAAATAGAGTTCAGCATCTTAGATGATGGAGCCTTAAGGTTCCGTACCAGGTTATGCGTTCTTGCCGACCCTAAGATCAAGAAGGTTATTCTGGAGGAATATCGGTCCCTATATACTGTACATCTAGGTAGCACTAAAAGGTATATGGATCTTCGAGAGTCTTTCTGGTGAAGCAACATAAAGAGAGAGATAGCTCAGTATGTGGATCAGTGTTTGATATGCCAGCAAGTGAAGGCTAAGCATTAGAGACCAGCAGTATCATTGCAGCCACTCCGCATCCATGAGTGGAAGTGGGAGCATATAGCGATGGATTTTATCACAGGATTACCGTCGGCGTTGCATGGACAGGATGCTATCTGGGTAGTGGTGGATCGATTAACAAAGACTGCCCACTTTTGACCGATCAGAGTTAGCTACTCCATGGACAGATTGGTTGAGTTATATATCCAGGAGATAGTTAGGCTTCATGGCGTCCTAGTGTCCATAGTTTCAGACAAAGACCCACGGTTCACATTTCGTTTTTAAAAGAGTCTGTAAAGGGCCATGGGTTCTCAGTTTTCATTCAGCACAGCTTTTCATCCTCAGACAGATGGGCAGACGGAGATGACAATACAGATTCTAGAGGATATGTTGCGAGCATGCGTGCTAGACTTTGGACGTCATTGGATACAATATATGTCACTGGTCGAGTTTATGTATAACAACAGCTACCAGGCCAGCATTAGGATGGCACCGTATGAGGCGCTATATGGTAGGAGGTGCCGATCCCTGTTATACTAAGATGAGAATGGGGAGAGGCAGATATTGGGACCAGAGCTGATACAACAAACTCAAGATAAAGTCAGACTCATCAGGGACAAGATCCGAACAGCATAGAGCTGGCAGAAGAGTTATGCAGATACTTGCCGACGAGAACTGGAGTTTGACGTAGGAGATCACGTATCCTTGAAGGTGGCACTGATGAGTGGAGTTATGAGGTTTGGGAGGAAGGGTAAGCTAAGCCCTAGGTATATTGGGTCATTCGAGATTCTTGAAAGAGTGGGTCCAGTTGCCTATCGATTGGCATTGCCACTGGTCCTATCTAGGATTCATGATGTATTCCATATTTCTATGCTGAGGAAATATGTCCCAAACCCCTCCCAAGTGATCAGCTATGAAGCACTGGAGTTGGGTGATACTTTAGCTCATGAGGAAGTGCCAGTGTAGATTCTTGACTAGAAGGAATAGGAGTTATGCACGAAGAAGATTCCACTGGTAAAAGTTTTGTGGTGCAATCATGCCATTGAGGAGACTTCCTGTGAATTAGAGGATTAGATGCGCCAGAGATATCCACACTTACTCAGTGGAATTTAGAGTTGAGCTAGCTAGAATAAAGGGAATAATATTGTATATCTTTATTTGTATAGTGTAACGTAGGATAGATAGAGTTTTTAGTTTTGAAACGTGAATGGCTTTGGGAAAATTTTAAATAGTTGTAATCTCCTAAAACCCTCTTTGTAACCACGGTATTCCACCCCCATAAGTGAGGGTAATTATTAAAATTGAAAGTATTTCCTCTAAGGATGGGAAGTAGACGAATAGCAAATTTCGAGAACGAAATTTTTATAAGGGAGAATGTAATGACCCCAAAAATGACTATACAAGATTAGTGGGGTGATTCCAAAAATAATAATAATAATAATAATAAATAAATAATTAATTAATTAAATTTATAAAAATAAAAAGATAATAATTAAAATTTATTTTTATTTTTATTAATAAAATATATTATTATTAATATTAATTAATTTATTATTATTATTATTATTATTATTATTATTATTATTATTATTATTATTATTATTATATCCAACTTACCTGAAGCTTCAGGTTTCAAATTGAAGGTAGAGAAGCTGCGCAGGATAGCCCACCCCCCCAGTCTCTCGCTCTCTTCTCGATCTCTCTCCCTCTCTCCTCAGTTCCGTGACAAATTCTCACCCAATCAAAAATCAGAGCATACCGTCAGGCTCCATTTTTCGCTGCCGTCATTTCTACCAGAACGGATTGGTGGTAGGAGTAGCGTAGGCGTAACTCGTAGGGTAAGTCAAATCTCCCCTTTTACCTTAATTTCTTGCAAATTATAAGCCCAATTGACGATCAGACACCACCACGAGAATCTAGTGATAATTCTCTACAAGTCTAGCAGAGCGAAATTCTCGTAGGGTTGTCGTAGGCATAACCCCAAATTTCGAATAAGCGGGTTATTAAGGGGCTTATTAGTATTTAATTAGGGTTGATTTGGGAATGCTAGAATATTGAGCATCTAAGGTTGAAATAAGATTTTCAAAATTTAGGGTCCGGGTAAGCGCCACGGGTGTAATTTCGGGACCCGCAGGCATAGTTCAGAAAATTAAGTAGGGGTGTTAAATATTAGTTTAAATGTTAATTTGGGGTATATGGAGCCTAGGGAAGGTTAGTTGGGTATTATTTTAGGAAAATGAGTTAATTAATCTAAGAAAAATGTGAATTTCAAGATTTGAGTTTCGAGCGCCAAGGGCGTATGATTTGGGTCCTAACGAGACTCTTAGTAAGTCAGGTAAGGGAAATAAATTATAATAGTATTTTTAGAACTACTATTTGAACTAATATGTAAAAATGAGCATATGGTATTTTGTCTAGAAATTATTATGATATAAATAACGAATAAATTGTGTAGCATGTGAGTAATATTAAATTGTGATATTTTGGTGTGTGAAATTAATATATTATGAATATTAGATGAAAATTGTGCGGCATATGATGTGTATTGAAAAATTTGAAATATTGAAATAAGAATTATTGATGTGATTAGTGGAAAATAATGAGATATGGTATTTATATGTGAGTAGAAATGTTTTGCATGAAAAATGAGATTTTGCTAATTACTGAAATGGGTATTTTGAGAAATGTTGAAATACGTGGAACACGATATATACTATTATGAGATGATGGAATGTGCACCGAAAATGATGAGAACATTTATATTGAGATGAATTGAGATATACTAATATGAGATTAATGATGTATATTGATAAGGAAATATTGAAACGTGAAAATGAGAACATGAATTCTGAATCGTATATATTGAAATATGATTGATGAAATGTCAATACTGCATAATGATTGTAGGTATGTGGTAGTGAACCCTGATGGATGGTTGTGATATTAAGCACGGTACCGTTGCTAGTGGTGTAGTGCAACCACACGGACTCTTGGAGCGTGTGGCATGACAGTCGACTAAGCTATTTTGTAGAGTTGTTGTGCCCCCTTAGTCTGGATCAAGGCCATAGGCTGGCCAGTCATACTACAAATGCGATATGTGATATGATACTTTGATTTAATCGGGTTGGCCAACCGCGGTTAGATCCAGCCTTCGAGCTGCACAACCTTGACCATGGGGGGAAACATGGCGTGAAAAGAAAGATCCTCAGGGTAGCCATGAGTTACAGATGCGATATTGGTACTAGGTACTAAGGATACTCATGAGCTGGATAGTAACATGGAAACGGAAAGTGAAAGAATGATAAAACAGGCTAAAATGAGAAATGAAAGAAATAATGGAAATTAAGAAATAGAGAATGGTAAAATTGAGAAATGGAACCGTGTGAGTTGATAATATAAATAATTGAGGCGAAGTGAAACTCTCCGCCTGAGGGCTTATTGAGTAAGGTGAGTGCCCTGATAGGTATCAGAAGGAAACTACTTGTATGGGCTAGTAATCTTCCCTATTCGCAGGAACTTCGCCGGTAAATATGTGTTGGAAATAATTGAATTTGAGAAATGATTTTAAAGCTTATAAAAGTTTGTGTTGTATATCTATATGATTATGAGAATATATTTATCAGTGTATTTTTCTCATATGAAATGTTGATTGGAAAAGTAAAGTGTATTATAACTGAACTCATATGGCCACATACTATAAATAATTTATTCCTTCTTACTGAGATGTGTCTCGCCCAAATTATCTAAATTTTTTAGGGAACATGGATAGGCTAACTGATAGAGCTCTGTGACCATAGGGAACTGGGACCCTGACACACAGGGTGAGTTTTTGGACTAGGGAAGGTGTGATTCCCCTAGAGTTGAGTTGTTTTGGGTATGTGATGGGTATGTATATAAATGTATATTAATACTCTGGGTATTGTATTCTAGTTGTTAATTATATATTATCTTCCACTGTTAGGTTATATAAATAAAATGACTTTTTACTCGGTACCCAATGCGTTTCAGGTCGTATGAATGGTAATAGGATTGTTGATGTGGCTGATTTGTGAATGTTGTGGATGACGAGTGAATATTTATTTATTATTGTTTATTAAAAAAAATTGTATGAAAATCGAGGCGTCACATGTTATCTTTGGTGTATTCCCAAGATGGGGTGAATTGGAATTTTAAAATTTCTTCCAAGGTTCAACTAATCCAACAACTAGTATTACACAAACGTAGGGTCTGTCTATGCAATTATGAAACCAATCATTCACAATAGTAAAATATAAACATTCATGTGCTGGAATTTAAAAGACGGAAATTAAAAGCATGCACAAGAAATGTTATCGGCATTTGACCTATTGTGCCTACATCCCCACCTTGGCTACACTAGCACAAGGATTCCACTACGGCTCACTTAACGGGTGGAGCGGCACCGATTACAACCAGGTCAATTCAAGAGGCTAACCTCAACAAACACGCCTTACCAGGATGACGCACCTAACTTTCCTAACCGGATCTAAGCCAGTCCGGGACTACTCAATAGGGCTAGTCTCCCTCTTCAAGCCTATGTCTGGAATACAAAAAATGTGTCTAAAATATTGTGTACATGGAAATGCTTCTTACACTAAGCAAATTATGTACCACTAAGCACAGTATAATCAATGCACCTCAAGTATGTATGAACTATAAGTTCAGTGCTTTATGTGTGCAATCAACACTCAATAAGATGTATAATCTCAAATATGCGCAAAGTAAACAAGCTAATCTTTGAAAGCAAAGTATATCAAATCCCAATATCATATCAGTGTTTTAAAAATGCTATCAATAACATTCAAACAAACTCAAAAAAATATTTTCTCAAATTGTATCAAGCACTAGAGTTGTTTGAAATCAACCTTTTGTAAAATATTTTGCACACAAAATACGAGCTAAGGTACCTTGTAATATCTATGCAAGAACCACAAGCCTCAAAGTCTTCCCACACAAGATTTATCAAATAAAATCAGTGGGAGAACTTTGAGTTTTACTCTCAATAATAAAATCAAACAATAAGCACAACCAATGAGAGTATAAGCAATTGATTAAGCACAAGCACTCTAAATGAAGTTGAAAGATTAAAGAAAATGAAGTTCTATAGTGTTTGGGAGTAGTATAGGCTAAAAGAGAATTTTTGATTTTGAGAGAATTTTGGCCAAAATCAATTTTCTAATCTTTACTAATTATGACAAATGAATAGATATTTATAGGCAAGGAGGATTTTTTGACCGTTGGGGACTAAATGGGGATTCTTAAAATTGTTTTAAAACAGTTTAGAAAAATTAACCCATTTTACCCCGTTAAAAAATTAGTAAAAATATTTTAACTCACGAGATTTGGGTGCCTGGCCTGAGGTTCAGGTGCCCGAACAGACTCAGTCAAAAATCCAATTTTTAATGGTTTGGGTGCCAGAATTGACGACCGGTTGGCTAAACCAAAGTCAGTAGCCAAATGTCCGAGGTTTGGGTGCTCGAGACTACATTCGGTTAACTGAACCAAGCAATTTGGTCGCCCAAGCCCTTTTTGATCGTGATCGTTCGGGTGTCCAGGTAGTTGAAAAGTGTTCTGACTTAGGTTCGGGTGCCCTAGGGAGATACACTCAAAAGTGGTTCGGGTGCCTGAAACATGAAGTCAACATGTTGACTTGTTCGGTTGCTCGAGCCGTTTTACACGACTTAGGTTTGGTCACCCGAACCCTCTCAGCATTTCAATTAAATCCAATTTTGCCTTATTTAATTCCCCTGATTATGTAAGTGATATGAGGACTATATGGGAACTTTCTTACATGCAAGTGTTGGAACTTAGGGTCTTTTCTAAGGTCTTTTTAAGTACACCAAAAAATCTATTGTCGGTCAACCGAAGGGTGATCCCTAAGGTCTCTACAGTCTTTGAGCTTTAGTTCCTGCATGCATGTCATGCATTAATTATTATAGACCGATATAAATTATTATTGTAACACCCCGACCCCGAGGGGCCTGGGATATTAACTTTTTACTACTAATTTACAGCGGAAGCAAATAAACTCAACTTTATTCAAACCAGAGCGCTAATTATTCATGTTACAATCACTTATTTCAAAAGAAGAAAATTACACAAACGTAAATATCTGAAATCATACTATATTTCTAATTAATCTTTATTTTTCTAATCCCCACTTGCATGCTTGCTAAGCCTGATTTCCGACATGTCCTTCAGAGTTATCTGAAATAAAATATGATTGGGGTGAGACGACGCTCAGTAAGTAAATAAGATTATTATTAGTGTGTGGCCAAAATGAGCTTTTAAAGAATTTCGTAAAATAATATTTAATACTATAACTTCAAGACTGCTTTTAGAATAAACATAAATTTAAAAATTTCTGCATAAAACTTTTGTCATCAATTTCAACAGTAAATTTTTACAATCATATACTATAACTGCTAAATTAAACTTTTAACTTTAAAACTGTAAAAATATTTAATGATAAACATACATATACTTTTCCTTATACGTTTTCCTTAGATCGTCATTTAAGTACCAAAATGATCCTTTTCACGTAAACTTACACTTTTCCTTCAAATCATCAGTAACTTTGTACACGTAATTAAATATGTATAAATATATATTATAAAAACCCACCCTTAGGCCTGTTTGCCGTAAGTCATGTTTACCCCCATGACTGGGTTGTGCGGTCCGAAGACTGGACTTAGCTGGCTGGCCGACCAAACTAAATCAACGTACGTAAACTTTAAGTGAGATTTTCCTTATTAAGTCCTGGTCCGGAACCAGGTGTGCACTCAGGAGAAATCCACTAACATAAATAACCACTCTGTAAACAGTGTGGGTGCACTCTGATTCGTATAAACTTTAAGCTGCGGTACCGAGCATCTGTAACTTTGAACTTTCGTTGCCATAAGGGGTTTGAAAATCATCTTATTATAATTTATGCAATTTAAAATAATATCGTGAAAATCTCATCTTTACTCATATTTACATAAAAAATGTAACGTAGAAATAAACTCACGCCACACAATTTTTGTGTTATAAATATATATAATTTTATTTTTGAATAGAAAGAAATGCTGAAAATTTACCCGAGGGGATTGGAACATTTCTTAACCCAAAAATAGATGCAAGTATATTAAAGATAGAACTGGTATAATTAAATATGCGTAAAAATAAACTCATGGAAATTTTGTGGAACTAAGTAACATAATTAAAATTTACGTACAAAATAAACTCGGGTATGAATTTAAAATAAAAAGAAACTAACATAATCAAAATTTACTTACCTTCTTCTTTTACCGTGTGCTACGAACACAATAACTATCTTTAAGATATGAGATCGGAAAGAGTGGGTGAGTGAGAACTTACTCAAAATTCTCACTCCACCACAAATTCTTTCACTCACTAATCCTTCTCTTCCTTAGAAAATTGTTGTGAAAAATGAAGGTTGAGAGCTCCCTATTTATAGGAAAATTTTGGGGAAGAAATGGAATTTATAAAAGTGTGGGGAGATGGGTGAAATTATAATTTTTAAAAATTAAAGAATGGGAAAGGGATGGGCAAGGTATGGGTTGAGTATGGGATAGGGATGGAAGCCATGTGGGAGTGCTTGCCACCATTCCCACTAAATAATTTTTTTTTTTTAATTAATTACTTACCTAATTAATTAATCAATAACTTAATTAATTATTCTATTATTTTATTTTATTTTTCTAATCATTATTATCATTATTATTATCATTGTTATTAATTTTAAACTACTTTTAGTATTTATTTATTTTATTATTTATTTTTGAACAAAAATTAAATTTAAATTTTAAAAACTCATGTGGGCCCCACATGGTCTTGTGGGCCCCACACAACTTCAAGACCCGAATGGATCCTACGTAACTCGAATAACTCTTATACGATTTTATCCATCCTACATAGCTTTGAGACTTGTGAAAACCTCCATACGGCTTCGGGACTCATGTGGACCCCACACAGTCTTGTGGGCCCCGCATAGGATACCTATATTATTATTATTTTATCATATATTTCTACAAATTATATCAGTTAAAATATTATTTTATGTACTTATTTACGTATATAAACAGTGTCTTGTGGCTCCGGGACTCATGTGGACCCCACATAGTCTTGTGGGCCCCACATATGATACCTATATTATTATTATCTTATTATGTATTTCGACAAATTATGTCTGTCAAAACACTATTTTATGTATATATACTTATTTACGTGTACAAATAGTGTCTATCCTGTTTATCCTATGAAATTCCATTTTGACCAGGCCGACCTCCAGGGAGCGACTGAGCCGCAATGGTCTCTGAGCACTCGCTAAGACAAGGTCTTTCTTAGGCATCAAACATGGAATCAAGGATCCTACAGAAAAACACTTCTGTATTGATATTAACTTAATGACTATTTTTATTATTTTATTATTATTGTACTTTAATCATATATATATATATTTTTGGGTCATCACAATTATAGACCCAAATAATATAAATTACAATAAAAAATAATCTTCAGGGTTTTCAGGCTTTTACTTCGTGTGCCATCAATTGATTTGCTAATATAAACCTGCACATAAACTTGAAAGTTATCAAATACAAAGAGTATTTGTTATTATCAAAACTGGGAATGACCCATAGGGTCAACATGTCTTACTTGAAATGTAACGACCTGCTAAATTCTATAAATATTTTATAACTTTCCAACAATAAATACTATGAAATTCAACTAATATGATACTTTCTACTATAAATAACCATCAACCTACACAGTGAGAAGCTTAATTTATATAACTATAATCATAAATATACAATACCAAAGTGCTAAAATGCTCCCAAAATATACATATGCTACTGTTCCCAAAATACCCTCAATAAAACTAGGCTATACAGAGTTAACCTCCCAAAAATACTCACTCCACTGACAGGGCAGCACTGTAGCCCCTCTACCTGCAAGCCTAATCTGCTCGCCTAACTTGATCACCTGAAAAATGTCAATTTAATGGGATGAGACGACGCTCAGTAAGACGAAATATGCTATTGCTAGTGTGTGGCAAGTGAATTACATTTCTATAAAAATCTAATTCTATAAAATCATAAATAACTGAATTTGGGAATACAGGTACAAAGAATATATAATACCACCTTGTTCACGTTGCTTAACATAATTGTCTTTATAAGTTTTCTATTCATAATACTTCTAATATACATAAGTACATCTTCTGTTTCTGTAAATTGTATATACATATAAATATTGAAAAACTTTATTGTGGATAATTGTATGTCATGATTTAACCCCTAATGACAAGGTTGTGCGGCCCGTAGGCAGGATCTATCTCTAGTTGGCCTATTAGGATAAATCACTATACTCCATCAGTCAGATCGGCCCCCTCAACTCATATCTAATAGGGAGCCTGTCCACAACATAGGCTCGATCGACTCTGTATACCATATATTATCTGAATATGTGGTTGCACTCTGAACAGTATATAGTTACGGTACCGTGTTTTGTAAACTGTATCTGTAATGGTCCATCAGGGTCTGATACTATATATTACGTTTCTATATACAACTATCCATTTCACCATGATTCTGTAATAACTGTATTAACCATGACGCTATAATAAACTGTATTTATATTAACTGTGTTTCTAAAATTAATTGTAAATCTGTATGTCATGGTATTGTAAAACTAGAGAATCATGGTATTCTGAAAAATACTGTAAAACATGTTCCTTGTCTGTATATTCTATAAAACACAATCCTGAAAAATACTGTAAAACATATTTCTATATTGTATCCATATTCTCATGCGACACAATAATTAAAACATCTTAAACATAATTGATAACTGTATAAAATTCCTGTTGTGAATAATAATCTGGTAAAAATATATATTTTATATTGTAAATCATACTAGAACTGCCTAACATAACATATTTCCCTTACCTGATTCCTACTAAAATCCCCTACTATGACTGGTCCTACACCCGCACGGTTCTCCACTCAATACCTTGAAAGCAACATTTCCCAAAATAAAATATCATTATTTCTACGTCTACTACATTTTCTACAACTACTGGAAAGTCTAACTTTGAATAAAAGGTCTTACTCTGAATTTGGGATGGAATTCAACTCAGTCCCACCAACGATCCGCTCCAATAGACTTGAAGAGAACTTCCCCAGGAGCGTTGCGGTGGCCTCTGATCATCGATCTGGTGACTAACAGGGCCGAAATCAAAGAGAGAAGAGGGAGGAACTATAGAGGAGAGAGAGAGAGAGTTTTTCGACTAAAAATTTCTACGTAAAATCCGAGTTTAATACTATTTATACACTGGCCTTCGTCGACGAGCCACGTCACCTCGTCGACGAGGTCAAGAAGGCAACTCATTGACAAACTTCCCCCCCTCGTTGACTAAATTCAGAGTCACCCAGGTATCCTCTCGGTATCTACTCATTCTGTTCTGTTTCCATTTCCCTCTCTCTTTATTATTTAAATACCATTAATCTTTGGGTCATTGCATGAAATATCTAACAAAAGTAAAATATAATTTATAATAAAGGTTGATTGAAACTTTTTAGGCATATTTGGACCACTAAATAATACTTATATCACTAATCATCTTTGACTAGACTTGTAATAAATATGTAGTGCCTTATAAAAATAAATTTAGCAGCTTTAGTACAAGAAAATTTTGCCCTTTTTCTCTCTTTATTTTCTCAGTTTTTTTTTGGAAGTATTAACCATAGCTTGCATTAACTTGAAAATATAAAGGAAACATTAATAGAGAGCATGACAAAGATAACTATAGAGAGAAGATATATATAAAAGAAGAAATGCTTGTTTAAAATAATTAAGTACTTATATTTCATAGTATTTTAATTTATTATGTTATAATTTTATAATGCATATAATTTTTATTTCTTACAATTATTTCGCTATATATATATATATATATAATGTATACATATATAATTACTTGTATCACTAATCACTTTCTTAATCCATATGTCTTGCTTGGAATTTCTAGCAAAAGTAGAATAAAATTTATTGAAAAAGTTAAGTGAAACTTTTTAGCCATGTTTGGACCATTCAAATAAATACTTAGATCAGTAATCACCTTTAACAAGTATTTGTAATAAATAAATAGCGCGTTATTAAAAGGAAAAAAAAAAGAAAAAAATAAACTCAAGTACTTATAAGAAAATCTTAAATAAAGAGATTTTATGAGTTTTTTTTTTTTTTTTTCAAAACTGCAAGAAATTTCTTTTTCTCTCTCTATTATTTTTCCAAGGCATTAGCCCTAACTTCTATTAACCTTTAAATATAAAATAAACATTAATAGATAACATGGCAGGGGTAGCTAGAGAAGATAAAATAAAAGAAGAAATGCTTGTTTAAAATAAGGCTAAAATATATATAATCCCTTTGTAATAAAAGCCAATTGCACAATATTTCCTTGAACTAAATGATCACCATATATAAAATTCCATTATAATAAAAGTCAATTGCACCAGTTGCTAAGATGACATCTGTACGTACTTTGATTGCAGTAATTTCTATTAACCAATGGAAACTTTCATAGTTAGATATAAAGCATGTCTTCCTCAACAGGGATATCAAAAAGGAAGTTTTAATGTCTCCACCCCCTGGTATTCCTCGTCATCTAGGGGAGGTCTGTAGACTGAGAAAAACTTTGTATGGTCTTAAACAAGCTCTCAAGGCTTAGTTTGAGAAGTTCTCTGAAGTGTTGTATTCTTTTGGCTTCTGCTCAAGTGATCATGATTCTACCTTATTTACTCATTCTACATCTAATGGGTGTATTATTCTCATTATTTATGTAGATGATATGATTTTAACTGGACACAATACATATGGTATTGCAAAGTTGAAATCAGAGCTGCACCACCACTTTGAAATGAAAGATTTAGAACCCCTGAGATACTTTCTTGGCATTGAGGTTGCCTATTCTCTTAAAGGTTATCTCCTCTCTCACAGTTTAAATATGCAGTAGATGTCATTCCAAAAGCCTGTCTTACTAGTACTCGAACTGTAGAAACTCCCATTGAACTTAATATTTATTATACCTCGCATGATGGGGTACCATTGGCAGATCCAACTCTATATCATAGTATTGTTGGCAATTTGGTTTATCTCTCCATCACTCGACCTGATATTACGTATGTGATTCATATTATCAGTCGATTTGTTTCCTATCCCACTACAATCCATTAGGATACTATTCTCAATATCTTATGTTATATTAGAGAGACATTGTGTCATAGTATATTACTCTATTCTACATCTACTTTAGAACTTTGTGCTTATTCCGATACTAGTTTCTACATTTTTCTTGGTAACTCTCTCATTTCTTGGAAAAGTAAGAAGCAATCTGTAGTTTCTTGTTCTTCTATTGTGGTTGAGTATCGTGTCATGGCTTCAACTACTGCTGAAACAGTTAGGCTGCGTTGGTTACTCATTGACATGGGTATCTTTCTTGCTGAACCCACTCCTATGTATTGTGATAATAGTAGTGCTATTCAGAATGCTCATAATTATGTCTTTTATGAATGTACTAAGCATATTGAAATTGATTGTCATCTCACATGTCATCATCCCTGCCTTGGTACCGTCTCTCTCCCATTCATTTTCTCTACCATGTGGTTGGCTGACTTTTTCACAAAGTATCACACTATTTGTCATTTCCAATTTCTACTTGGTAAACTCTTGATGCTTCTTAGTGCGCCATTGTGAGTTTGTTGGGGGGCGGGGGTGATATACTCCAAATATATCACCTACCCTAAAGAGAAGGCATGTGCCCAACATTAATGGGGGAAATCACCTACAAAATCAATCACTCAACTAGAGTCATTGACGCCGGCCATATATTGACCAGAGTGATCCACGCCCGCGCCATAATGATCAAAGTGATCCACGTCAAGCGCTATAAATGACAGATCTACCAAAGTCAAATCTGACCAGTATAAAAGGGGTACTGCAGAGAGACTAAGGTATCTCATTCTAACTCAATTTTAGTGTTGCTTACAACCTCTCTTAAAGCACTCCCTTACTTAGGCATCGGGGAGATCCCCCGGAGTACACTTCGGGTCCTCCAAACCGCTTTTGTTTTCGTCATTTTCAGGTGATCAAGATCGAAAAGCTCACCGGAGGTCAGATCGACATTTTTGTTAGCAACAAGGGGGATGTTAGATAATATCCTATTTATTGTAATATTTTAGTTAAGGTGCATTTTAGTCTTTGTATCATTATTAGGGTTAGGTTTATTATTTAGTTCCAATTGTATTCAATTATATTTTTTTGGCTTGCCTCTTGTGTGGCAACTCTCTCTTTGCAATTAAATCTCTTTCTCTCTTTACTTTACATTGGATCATGAATGTTTTCACCATCCATCAAAATCAGGGGAGCATCTCACAACTATCTCCTCACACGTCAATGAGGGACCTTTATGCGGAGTTGAACTAAAAACCTCCTATCATAAGAAAGTCGTACAATCCACGCTTGTTCAATTGAACCAATTTTTAGAGCTGCAAATGCAATTGATCGAGTAGCATTTGTGGCCCGTAATAATATTTGTTTTCCCTAACAATCCAATATTAGACTAACAAATTAAAAACACGAGGAATATTAATAAATGGAACAAGAGGGTGTTAAACACTTGGTTTCACAAAATATATATATATATATATATATATATATATATATATATATTTGGGGCACAAACAATATAGCTTCTAAATTTGAATAGAAAGAGAAATAAATTTGGTACTTTTATGTGGTGTTTAATGTGTGATAGTGTTGGAATAAAATCTGTTACCCGCAGAAAGAATGTATAGACAAATGAATTTATTTATTTTGTGTGACACGTGTTTTATTATTTATAGGTACATTCAACTCCCAATCATTTAAACTTTATTAGTTAATTGCAGAATAGAACAGCATAAGCCAAGCCAATGCCTGCAGGCTTATTTTAATAGTCAGTCTCTCTCTCTCTAGTAAACATTAAAGCTTTAAAGAGATGGAATGATGGAAGTCTCTCTGGACTCTGCAGTCCGGTAGGGATTGGTCCAAACCTAGTAAGTACAATCATTAAGGACATAATGGGATAAAAATATTACTTAAATATATGTTTTATTCGTGCTTACAAACAAACAAAATAAACTGATTGCATTTAGTTATAATCATAATTCTATTATTTAGCTTTCAAAATATTTATGATCAAATTATTGATAATTGCATAAAATGTGGGGCCCATGCCCCCCACCATCATCATCATCATCCCCAATTTTTATCATTGTTGGCCATGGTGACTATTTTCCAATTGAATGCCTCATTACTCTAATCAAGGATGAAGGTCTTACAAAGTTTTAAATATTTGATAAGTGGGTTCACAAGTTGACTATGGCATCAAAGTAATTTGGATAGGATGAAACACTTCTGGAGCTCTTTTCTGATTTATTTTTTTTTAAATATTAAATAATACATTCTTTAGAAAAATAATTCTTAAAATGACTCTAACATAATCTCACTACTTGATTTAGCGAGATTTAAATAAATTTCGCTAAATCAAGTAGTGAGATTTGCTACGTGTCACGCTCAAGATAAATATAGGCAAATCTCGCTACTTGGTGTAGCGAAATTTGTTTGTTGTGCATATGAAATATTTTATGTTCTCCTTTTTTTTATTTATTTAATATAATAATGATTAATTAAATAATAGGAAAGAATCATTTATTAATTTAAATTTTTACATAGAATAAATTACAATTTATAATTTAGTTAAAAATATTATTTTTATCATAAATTAATATAACAATCATACATTACAATTATACACTAATAGTAAGATTATATTTAATTAAATAGGAAAATATTCTATTATTTTATTGAGTAGAAATTATTTAAATGTTAATTAAAAATAATTATTATTGAAATTGTTAACTAATAATCTTAATAATTAGATAAGGTATGAAAAATTAATCGATAGAGAAATTAAGGCTCATAGGTTTTTCGTAAAAATTGAACAAGGATGGACTGAGATAGTCCTTGCGCTTGCTAAGGATTTCAGCGGCGAAGGGGCCGGTGTAGGGAGGAGTAGAGTAGTTGAGGGGGCAAGAGAAATGCCAATGCGAACAACTTATATAGCAGCGAAGGAAAATTGCAGAATTCATGCTTGCTATGGTGCACTGCTTCCCAAAATCTCTCATCCCGCGGTCGCATTTTCCCTCACTTGCCATCTTACTTTGTCCATTTCCTAGTTTTCCCATCTCAGTTCACCCTCAAAATTCTCCTTCCTCTCTTAATTTTGCTGTATCTCAGTGGACACAATCCCTCAATTTGTGTCTTTTTTCTTATTTGCGATTTTGTCAAACTTTTCCTTATTAATAAATCCATCAACTTTTCCCTCAATAACAAAATTTATTAATATATTCTTTTAAAATTTATAATTAATTCTCGATTTTGTCAAACTTTCCCTTATTGATAAATCTATTACCTACCCCTAAATAAAAAAATTTATTAATATTTTATTTTAAAATTTTTCTCAATTTTGTCAAACTTTCCCTTATTGATAAATCCACCAACATTTCCCTAAATAACAAAATTTATTAACATTTTCTTTTAAAATTTATAATTAATTCTCGATTTTGTCAAACTTTCCCTTATTGATAAATCCATCAACATTCCCCTAAATAACAAAATTTATTATATTTTCTTTTAAAATTTATAATTAATTCTTGATTTTATCAAACTTTCCCTTATTGATAAATCAATCAACATTCCCCTAAATAACAAAATTTATTAATATTTTTTCTTTTAAAATTTATAATTAATTCTCGATTTTGTCGAACTTTCTCTTATTGATAAATCCATCAACCTTCCCCTCAAAGTTGAAGTCTGCTCTACAAAGCCCCTCTTCTCTCTGCTACTGGTTCGTTCGCGAGCAAAGGAATGAAGAAAGTCAATATGCAAGCAAATCTCGCTCGTTCGTAAGCAAAGGAATGAAGAAAGTCAATATGCAAGCAAATCTCGCTGGATCGCCACGAGTCCAAAGACAGATGGATGAGCGAATCCCAATTCCGAAGTAGATCTCGCTAGATGAACCAGCGAGATGTGTCACGCGTCCAACGCCACACCATTTTCCCAACCCAAGTAACGAAATTACATCAGAGTCATTCTGGAAATTATTTTCCCAAAAAATGTATTATTTAATATATTTTTTTTTAAAAAAAAAATAAATCGGGAAAAAACTCAACAGTTCTGTGCAAGCTTCATAATCGACAGAAGATAAAAATTGACTATTCATCAAAGTACAAAATACTAGTGATCAATATCCATGGTCCTTGGTTTAATTTATAGTTTCACAAAAGTGAATATGCATGCGAATTAGTAAACAAGACACATAAAAATATACAATTTCTATAGATTTGCAGATCTTTATATAAATTCTATTAGCTTTTTGATTTTGATCCCTATTTTAATTGTAAGAACCCGAACCGTGATATATGGATTTATTATACAAAAGGAGGGTAAATTGGTAATTGAGCATAGTTCGTCGACAAAGTATATGTGCTTCTCGTCGACGAATTTAGAGGCTTGTCGACGAGGAGAAGCCGAGGGATTTCAGGAAAACCGGTAATATGAGATTTGTCAACGAGGTCCTCATCTTGTCGACGAGCAACCTATATGGCCTCGTCGATAAGGACGCAATTCGTCGACGAGGGCAGTCGAGTCAAAGGAGTTATAAATATCAGTTTCCATTACTTTGGAGTTAAGTAATCTCAAAATATCCTCTCCCTCTCTCTCTAGAACTTGTAAATCTCTCTCTCTCTCTCTCTCTCTCTCTCTCTCTCTTTTGATTTCTTCACCATTCATCACCTTATTCATAAATCAGACGTTACTGCGAGGATCAGGGAAGGATTCTCTACGTTTTTAGCGGATCAAAATCTCATTTCGAGCAGTTTCGGGCTTCGGGTCAAAATTGAGGTAAGGCTTGATTTTCCTTTCTGATTCGAAATATGTGTAGTAGTATAAGTTGTAAACATGTGTTGTACTGTGGTTTGTAGGTTTTGGAGTCTCGGTTCGTAGTTTTTGGAATCGTAGAGTTCGTAGTTGGAATTCGGGTTAAGGTAAGGGGATTCAGTTTATATCAGTTACTTTTTGAAATCGAGATCGGTAAGCTTGTAGGCTACGATCATATGTATGTTTTGGTAACTTATTTGGGGAAATCTATCGGGTAAAATACGTTACAGTTTTTGAAAAAATTTGGGGATTTCAGGTATCATCTCTGCTTTGTTTGGAAAACTGTTTGTTTTGTTTAAACTGTATTATTGAGATGACTGCTATCCATATTTGTATAAAACTGTATACTTGAATTGGAAAATGATATGATTTGTCATAAACCAAATAAGTGTGGAATGTATGGTTGTATGTAATTGTTCCAGGTATTTTGTAAAACAGTTATGTGGCGGCTAATTACCATACGCTGATGAGTATGGAAACATGAGTTTCAAAATGATTCCAGGTTTTGTGAAATTAGCTAGTGGCGGCTAATTACCGCATGTTGCACCATGTACCGGCGTAAAAACTACAAGCGAGAGTGTTTGGCTCTATATCCGAGGGTGTGAAATATCACCTGTGTGTTCTGGCTGATCACCGAAGGGTATGAGCTGCATTGGCAATGTAATCGCTATGAAGCTTTGGGTTTCATAGAGCAGTTGCGTATTAGTGTGAGCTGCACTGTATTGGCAATGTAATCGCTATGAAGTTTTGGAATTCATAGAGTAGTTGCGTATTAGTGTGACGACACTAACCATATGTTTGGGTATCGTATGTACTGGAATGGATTTGTGAAAATACTGGAACTGTATGGAAATTTTTTCGAACTATATCTTATTGTATGGTGTTATGTTTTACGTAAAATAACACTGGTATGCCACACATTGATATAACCTAATTTCTTCCTTACTGAGAGGTGTCTCACCCCGAATGTACGTACAAATGTTTTCAGGTCCTTTAGGTAGCGGTAATTAGCATCCTAGCATTTGGAAGCGGGGGTTAGCTGCGGTTAGTGCCTATTTAGGTACGAATTTTTGTAATCGGGTTGTTGTGATGATTTTTGTAGACACCCGGGGTATATTTTGTAATTATGAGAATGTACATCCTAGCTTTGTATAGACTCTGGTGTGGTACTATACATGTATAGAAAGACCGTATTCTGCTATGTATTTGATGAGTATGGATGTGTATATTTATGTTTTAAGCACATCCGTGTACCCCACGGGGTCGGACCCTCATATGGTATTGTATCATGTATGTTTTAAATTGATACAGAGACAGGTTAGGTTACTATGTTCACACTTGGGACCCATCTGCAGGTTCGGGACGTGATAACTTAGTATTAGAGCTAACCAGGTTGCTAGGTCTTGTAAACTTGGTTAGGTGTATTTACGTGTACATACTAGAGTATAGGATGTAGGAAATGGGTAGTGTAGGTCGAGGAATGTGTTGTTGCTAGATGGGGACTCATTGGCGGTGTTCTGTGTCCTTCCTCGAATGACGATTTCAAAAAGATCACGGCAAACCATTGATAGATTCGTGTTAGTGTGACGGGACAGACCTAGACCTGTGGGATTGGTAGTTAACATGATTCGGTGTTTGATTGCGTTAATTGTATACGATATAAGAATTCTAACCGATTCCTATTGCTTTCAAAATGGAGCCCAAGGATAATAACTTGGAGAGTGGCTCCGAGGAGATGGCGAGTGATAAGTCTCCTTCTATGTCTTGTGGTTTGGCAAGGCAGGTTATCCGAGAGATCAGGCGGAGTTATTGGAGACGCAAATGCTCTCCTACTGATGCAGGGTGTACCATCGAAAGGTTCACACGCATGCATCCTCCGACATTCACAGTAAGACCTGATTCGATTGTGGCGGAGGGCTAGGTCGAGAAGACCGAGAGGATTTTGGAAGTCCTTCACTGCATTGAGAAGCAGAAGATCCTATACGCTACCTTCCAGCTGACTGGAGAGGCAGGGCGTTGGTGGACTGCGGTGAGTCTGCTTGAGAAGCAGAGAGTTGGTCCATCAGGTATGGTGTGGGGCCGCTTCAAGGAGGTATTTTTCAAGAGATAATTCCTGGTCTCCACTCGGGACATGAAGGTCGATGAGTTCTCGAGCCTGATGCCAGGAACTCTGATGGTGCAGAGCTATGTTGCCAGATTTATCAAGTTATCTCGATTTGCGCCGTACTTGGTCCCGACTGAGTATGAGAAGGCTTGGAGGTTTAAGAGGGGTCTGGGGAGAGACATCCGCCATTTTGTGAGGATGCTGCAGATCCGTGAGTTCTCTGTCTTGGTGAATAAAGCCACCATAGTTGAGACCGACCTTCGGGGTGATGAGGTGGTGCAGGAACAAAGGAAGAGGCCAGTTTCTTCTAGTTCTTAGAGTGGTCCTCGACAGGGATAGTGGAAGAGAAGAAGAAGCAGAACTATAGTTCAGGTTATTAGTAGTCTACCGAGCGGCAGAGTTCTCAGGGGGATCCATCCTCTGCCCTGTGTGCCAAATGCCATAAAAGGCACGATGGGGAGTGTCAGCCATTCTGGGGTAACTGCTACAACTGTGGCAAGCCGGGCCACGTGTCACTGAGCTATCAGGCACCGAGGAGAGATACGCCTGCACAGAGCCATAACCGTGGGAGTAATCTGATGCCTCAAGGAAACTACCAGGCAACCACGGCTCCGGAGAGGGTATATTCACTAACTCCAGCAGATGCGAAACACACTGGGAACGTGGTGACAGGTACCATGTCTTTGCTTTCGAATTCAGCTATCGTTTTATTTGACTCGAGGGCAACCTATTCGTTCATATCTGCTAGTTTTGTGAATTTGTGTGGGGCTGAAACCCGTGTGATGGATGAGAGGTTGTCTGTGGTTCCGCTGACTGGGAGTGCAATGATCTGTAGTAAAATGTTAGGAAACTACTCAGTTGTAATTCAGGAGAGACTGCTACCAGCGAATCTTGTAGTATACGACATGTATGGTTTTGACGTCATACTGGGGATGGATTGGCTATTCTCCAGTTATGCGGTGATTTATTGTCGTAAAAAGGTAGTAGTGTTCAAACCTCTTAGGGAGCAGGAGTACGAGTTCGTAGGATCGCGTGTGCGTTCGACGCCACAGGTTCTATCAACATTGCAGACAAGGTGGCTACTCTTGGACGGATATCAGGGATACCACTCTTGCATGAAGAAACCGCTGTGGGATGAGTTGAGACTCAAGGATATTTGGGTAGTCAACGAGTTTCCGGATGTGTTTCCTGATGATTTACTCTGTTTACCTCTGAATTTTGAGGTGGAGTTTGCGATAGAGTTGCTGCCTGGCAAGGCACCGATTTCTAAAGCTCCGTACCGGATGTGTAACGACCCAGAAAATATTCATATTCAAATATTAAAGAGAGAGGAAATGGAAACAGAAATAGAAAGAAATCGTCCGCGTTCATCAACGACATTGCATTTTGGAGATAATAATAATAATAATATCAAGGAATTGTCAGAACTCATCGACAAATATAGGGTTTCGTCGACGAGTGCATAAGGAAACTTGTCGACGAATACAGGGCCTTGTCAACGAGTACATAAGGAAATTCGTCAACAAATATAGGGCATCGTCGACGAGAAAATACTGAGAGGGGGTATGGAGCAGCCTGAATTTCATCGACGAATACAGGGACTCGTCGACGAATTTAATGATGGTCTCGTCAATGAGATGATGTGTCTCGTCAATGAATTTGGCAGTATAAATATTTGAAAACCGAGATTTTATCCATTTACCAGCGCCCCTCTCTCTCTCTTCTCTCTCTCTCTCTATGAATCCTCTCCCTTCTCTCTTCAATTCCGGCGCCACTAGTCACCGGATCGATGATCCAAAGCTACCATGATGCTCTTGGAGGAATTCTCTACAAGTTTGTCAGAGCAGATCGTTGGGAAAACAAAGTTAAATCTCATCCCAAATTCAGAGTAAGGTCTTTTATCTAAATTTTGGCCTTATGACAGTTATAGGAAATGATGTAGGCGAAAAAATACTAATATTTTATTCTAGGATATTGCGTTTTCAGGATGTTGGGTTAGGAACCCTGCGGGTATAAAGCCAGAATTATATAGGGGCTTTTCAAAGCCAAGGTAAGGGAAATATGCTATGTTAGGAGTTTTTATAATGTTAATAAAGATTTCATAGACGCATATTTATTCCAGTTTATTATACAGTATTCACAGAGTATGAATTTAAATGCTTGTATGGCCTGAGTAGATTTTCATGTGATGAAAGAATTTATACAATTTTTATGAAATACCATACTATACTGAGTACAAAGATATTGATGGTATATACATTTTATATAGTTTTTCTGTATATGGGTTTACACAGAATATACAAATATAGATTTATATTCACAGAGAAATGTACATTATACAACTTTTATATGAACGGTTTCATGAAACAGATATATACATATATACATCTACATGTATACAGATACTCAAATCAGTATTTTATATTACAGCTTTATACAGAACAGTATATACAGAGTTATAGTATACCATGTTCCTATTACCATAACATACAGAGTATATATATACAAAGTACACAGATTGATATACAGAGGTAGCATCAAGATGCTACGGATATAGTATACAGAGATTACAGTATTTATAGTACAGAAAGATAGAGTTATGGTAATTTTGGAAACATGACGGAAACAGTAAAAGAGTATATATATAGTATCAGACCCCTGTGGAAAGATTTTAGACAGATACAGTATAGATATTGATTACAGAGCACAGTACCGTTGCTATATTCAGATAGAGTGCAACCACACATCTCAGATAGTGTGTGGGTACCATCTAACTGTGCTCGGAGAGGATGCAGCTCCCCAGTATGCTAGGTAGAGGGGGCCAGTTAGACGAGGTAGCAGCTAGTCCCGCGCCTAGGAGAGGATGCAGTTTGGTCGGGTTGAGGTAGTGTAGAGTATATTGACTTATCTGGAGGGCTAACCAGATAGAGTCCCGCCTACGGGCCGCACAACCCTGTCATTAGGGGTCAAATCATGACGTACAGAGTCCTAAGGAATAAGTACAGTTATATGTATGTATACAGTTTTACAGTATATGATGAGTATAATATGATATATTATCAGTATGAAAAGTAGAAAACAGATGATACAGTATGTTTTAAATCGAGAAAGAAAGATATGATTTATAGATGATTTATTGCATTACAGTTCAGTCTTTATTTTAAAAGTATCCTTAACTTAGTTGCCACACACTAGTAATAGCATATTTCCACTTATTGAGCATCGACTCACCCCATTACCTTAACATTTTTCAAGTGAACCAGTTAGGCGAGCAGATCAGGCTTGCGGATAGAGTGTAGCTCAGATCACCCTAGTTATAGGGTGAGTTTTTGACAGAGTTGTGTATGTTTTGGGATAGATGATACTGGAGGGGCATTTTTGTATGGTTTGTATATACTAGATTATGGTATTGTATGGTAAATATGTGAATGACTGCATGATATGTGTTCCCACTGTTTAGGTATGGATGTAAATGCACAGTTATATTTATTTTAAAAAAAATTGTATGAATTTTGAGGTCATTACAGGATGACTCTAGCAGAACTTCGAGACTTGAAGGAGCAGTTGCAGGAACTACTGGACCAGGGTTTTATTTGACCGAGTGTTTTGCCCTTGGGAGCTTCAGTTTTGTTTGTGAAGAAGAAGGACGAGTCGATACGTATGTGCATTAATTATCGTGAAATTAACAAGGTGACTATGAAGAACCATTACCCGTTGCCTCGTATTGATTTTCTCTTTGACCAGTTGCAGGGAACGCAGGTCTTTTCAAAGATCGACCTACGGTCAGGGTATCATCAGGTGAGGGTGAGATCTGAGGATGTAGCGAAGACTGCTTTCCGAACTAGATATGACCACTATGAATTCTTGGTTATGCCATTTGGTTTGACCAATGCATTGGCAGTGTTCATAGATCCGATGAACAGGGTTTTCCATGAGTACTTGGATCATTTCGTAATGGTGTACATCGATGACATTATGGTATACTTGAGGAGTCTGGAAGAGCATAAGAGTCATCTGAGGTTGGTGCTACAGACTCTGTGAGAAAGGAAGTTATACGCCAAGCTGAAGAAGTGTGAGTTCTGGTTGAATTAGGTCACGTTCTTAGGGCATGTGGTGTCCAAGGGCAGTATCTCTGTTGATCCTAGCAAGGTTGAAGTTGTAGTCGACTAGGCGAGACCGAGGAGTGTGTAGGAGGTTCAGAGTTTCCTAGGACTGGCGGGTTACTATCATCGGTTCGTAGAGGGTTTCTCTAAATTGTCTGGACCTCTAACACGATTGACCAGGAAGGGGGTGAAACTTGACTGGACTAGTGATTGTGAGTAGTGCTTTCTTGAGTTGAAGCACCGGCTGGTTACTACTCCAGTATTGACCATTCCTTCTAGGGATGGCGGTTTTGTAATCTAGAGCGATGTGTCCCTGAAGGGTTTGGGATGTGTGCTTATGCAATAGGGTAAGGTAGTAGCTTATGCTTCTCAGAAACTTAAGCAGTATGAGAAGAATTACCTTACGCATGACCTAGAGTTAGCTGCCATTGTTTATGCCTTGAAGATTTGGCGACACTACTTGTATGGTGTTCAATGTGATATTTTCACTAACCAAAAATGCCTTAGGTACTTTTTCACGTAGAAGGAGCTGAATATGAGGCAGATGCGGTGTTAGAGTTGATTAAGGACTACAATTGCACGATTAGCTATCACCTGGGGAAGGCTAATATGGAAGCAGATGCGTTGAGTTGGAAGTCAGAGCATGCAACAGTATCTGCAGTTGTAGCTCAGCATGATGTCAGATGGGATCTGGAAAGCCTTGGAGTAGAGTTGGTGTCTAGTGATCATCAGGCTCTCATTGCTAGCTTGGTGATCCAACCGACTTTGTTTGAGCGTATTAAAGCCACTCAGGCTAGTGATGCGGAGTTATTTGAGATTGTGGAGAAAGTGCAACAAGGATTGGCTGCAAATTTTATCATCTCTGACAGAGGTGTGTTGAGGTTTGAGACTAGGCTATGTATTCCGAACGATGATGAGATTAGAAGGATGATTCTGGAGGAAGCGCATCGTTCTTTGTATATGGTACATCCGAGTAGTATGAAGATGTATCGGGATTTGCGCGAGTCCTTTTGGTGGAGTGGTATGAAGAGGGATATTGCCCGATTCGTGGAGCAATGTCTGACGTGTCAGTAGGTGAAAGCTGAACATCAGAGGTCGACAGGGCCGTTGCAGCCTTTGCCTATTCCGGTATGGAAATGGGAGCACATTTTCATGGACTTTGTTACCGAATTTCTGCCAGCGCTACATGGGTAGAATGCTATTTGGGTAATCGTGGACAGGTTGACAAAATCTACTCACTTTGTACCGATGAAGGTTAGCTACCCTTTGAGTAGGCTAGCGGACCTATATGTGCATGTGATAGTGAGAATGTACGGAGTACCGGTGTCTATTGTTTTAGATCGAGATCCAAGGTTTACTTCTCGATTCTGGAAGAGCTTGCTAGAAGCACTAGGGATGAAGCTTACTTTTAGTATGGCATTCCACTCCCATACTGATGGACAATCGAAGAGGATGATACAGATCTTGGAGGATATGTTACAAGCTTGTGTATTAGACTTCGGTGGTAGTTGGATTCAATTTCTACCATTAATGGAGTTTGCCTATAACAATAGCTTCCAGGCTAGTATCGAGATGACACCGTTCGAGGCTCTGTATGGTCGAAGGTGTCGATCTCTTTTGTATTGGGATGAGGTTGGTGAACGTCAGGTTTTAGGACTAGAACTCGTGCAGCAGGCGTCTGAGAAGGTGTGTTTGATCCGAAAAAGGATTAGATCGGCTCAGAGTCGGCTGAAGAATTACGCAGATGTTTGCCGCCGTGAGTTGGAGGTCGAGGTGGGGGTAAGGTTTTCCTTAGAATCACTCCGATGAAGGGAGTGACGAGATTTGGGAAGCAGGGCAAGTTGAGCCCGAGGTGTATCAGACCGTTTGATATTCTTAAATGAGTGGGTCCAATAGCCTACCAGATTCCACTTCCCCCTGTGCTCTCGAGGGTCCATGTTGTATTTCATGTATCCATGTTGAGGAGGTACGTGTCGGATCCGTCGCATGTTATTAGTTACGAGTCTTTGGTGATTGGGGATACTTTGGCATATGAGGAAGTACCTGTTCAAATTCTGGACTGGAAGGTTCAAAAGTTGCGTACCAAGGAAATACAGTTAGTAAAGGTATTGTGGCGGAATCACGCGGTTAAGGAAGTTTCTTGGGAATTAGAAATGGAAATATGCCGAAAGTATCCGTAATTATTCTAAGTAGTAGTTGGATAGCAGGGTTGGTATGGGTATGCATGTATGTATGTAATACTCTGTTATTGTATTAGTATTGTGTGGTTAGTCTCTGGGAGAGTCCTGTTGTATTATGAGCTCTCGAGGCCGTGTATGTATATAACCACGATATTCCTCCACCAGAAGTGAGGGAATGTATGTATGTATGTATCGTAACGAGGCTGCGTATGAATGGCCGCCAGTTCTTCTTAGAGTATGTATGTATCATAACGAGGCTGTGTATAAATGGTCATCAGTTCATCTTACAATGTGTATGTATTTGGTAGTATGAATGTGTACGTAATGAGAGATTGCAAATTTCGAGAACGAAATTTTGTAAGGAGGGGAGGTTGTAAGAACCCAAACCATGATATATGGGTTTATTATACAAAAGCAGGGTAAATTAGTAATTAAGCAGAGTTCACCGACGAAGCCAGAGTTCGTCAACAAAGTATTTATGTGCTTCTCGCCGACGAAATTCAGAGGCTCGTCGACAAGGAGAAGCCGAGGGATTTCGGGAAAATCGGTAATATGAGATTCGTCGACGAGGTCCTCGTCTCGTCGACGAGCAACCTATATGGCCTCGTCGATGAGGACGTAATTCGTCGACGAGGGCGGCCAAGTCAAAGGGGTTATAAATATTAGTTTCCATTACTTTGGAGTTAAGTAATCTCAAAATATCCTCTCCCTCTCTCTCTAGAACTTGTAGATCTCTCTCTCTCTCTCTCTCTCTCTCTCTCTCTCTCTCTCTCTCTCGATTTCTTCACCGTTTGTTGCCTGATTCATAAATCGGACGTTACTACGAGGATCAGGGAAGGATTCTTTATGTTTCTAGCTGATTGGAATCTCATTTCGAGTAGTTTCGGGTTTCGGGCCAAAATTAAGGTAAGGCTCGATTTTCCTTTCTGATTTGAAATATGTGTAGTAGTATGAGTTGTAAGCATGTGTTGTCCTATGGTTTGTAGGTTTTGGAGTCTCGGTTCATAGTTTTGGGGATCGTAGAGTTCGTAGTTGGAATTCGGGTTAAGGTAAGGGGATTCAGTTTATATCAGTTACTTTTTGAAATCAGGATCAGTAAGCTTGTAGGCGACGATCATATGTATGTTTTGCTAACTTATTTTGGGAAATCGATCGGGTAAAATACGAGATTTTTGGGTTACAGTTTTTGGGAAAATTTGGGGATTTCGGGTATCATCTTTGCTTTGTTTGGAAAACTGTTTGTTTTGTTTAAACTATATTATTGATATGATTGTTATCCATATTTGTATAAAACTGTATACTTGAATTGGAAAATGATATGATTTGCCGTAAACCAAATTAGTGTGGAAAGTATGGTTGTATGTAATTGTTCCAGGTATTTTGTAAAATAGCTATGTGGCGGCTAATTACCGTATGCTGATGAGTATAAAAGCATGAGTTTCAAAATGATTCCAGGTTTTATGACATCGGCTAGTGGCGGCTAATTACCGTATGCTGAAACAGCTATGTGGCGGCTAATTACCGTACACTGCGCCATGTACCGGTGTCAAAATCGTGAGCGAGAGTGTCCGACTCTATATGCGAGGGTGTGAAATATCACCTGTGTGTTCCGGCTGGTCACCAAGGGGTGTGAGCTACACTGTATTGGCAATGTAATCGTTGTGAATCTTTGGGTTTCATAGAGTAGTTGCGTATTAGTGTGAGCTGCACCGTATTGGTAATGTAATCGCTGTGAAGCTTCGGGTTTCATAGAGTAGTTGCGTATTAGTGTGATGACACTGACCGTATGTTTGGGTATGTACTGGAATGGATTTTTAAAAATACTGGAACTGTATGGAACTGTATGGAAATGTTTTTGAACTGTATCGTATTGTATAGTGTTATGTTTTACGTAAAATAACACTAGTATGCCACACACTGATATAACCTGCTTTCTTCCTTACTGAGAGATGTCTCACCCCGAATGTACGTACAAATGTTTTCAGGTCCTTTAGGTAGCCATAATTAGCATCCTAGCATTTGGAAGCGGGGGTGTCGTTAGTTGCGGTTAGTGCTTGTTTAGGTAAGAATTTTTGTAATTAGGTTGTCGTGATGGTTTTTGTAGACACCCGGGGTATGTGTTGTAATTATGGGAATGTATATCCTAACTTTGTATATACTTTGGTATGATATTGTACATGTATAGGAAGACTGTATTTCGCTATGTATTTGATGAGTATGGATGTGTATGTTTATGTTTTAAGGGCATCCGTGTACCCCACGGGGTCGGACCCTCATATGGTATTGTATCATGTATATTTTTAATTGATACAGAGATAGGTTAGGTTACTATATTCATACTTGGGACCCATATGTGGGTTTGGGGCTTGACATTAATGCTGGCAAAGCACTAGTGTCTTATCTGTGCGTTGGGTATTTGTACGGGTTTTTACTTTGGCATGCACATAAGACAAATGGAAATGGAAGCCAGAAGCATTTAAAGAGCACATACTACTGGTGTATTCCATGAAAACAAAATAGCAAAATGAGGAAAAGAAGACATATATATTTCAATTATATGTGCATTTATTTTTATCTTTGGTCTGTAATAATGCATGCATTTGTATAATATGGATGGATGCTCAGATCAATAGTAGATAGACCCTAGGGACCAGCACATTTCACCAAAAACCTTTTTCTAAAAATACTAAATTCATACAAAGTTTTTGGAATAACTTTAGGGTTAAAGATTAGAGCTAAAATGTTGTTTGCAAAAACTTTGGTCGACCGACATCAGATTTTTTTAGGTTAAATTAAAAAGTCTAAGTCATAGACTGATTATAAGTCCCCATGCATAAGCCAATTAAAACATTACTTGATTTTTAAAAGGGCTTCGGGCGACCGAACTTAGAAGGTTAAAATGGTTCGGGCAACTGAATGTGTAAAGAGTAAAAAAGTTGACTGAGGCTCGGGTGACTGAACCTAATTTGAACTGATTGTCCACGGTCGACCGAACGCTTAAAGTAACTTTTTCCTCTGTCCTCGAGCAACTGAACTTATAGCTCAAAATAGGCCCGGGCGACTGAATCATGAAGTTCGGCAACCTGAATCATGGACCAAGCGACTGAACCTTGAGCATTTGGAAAATTGCCTTGGCCCAGCCACCTAAACTCACCCTTGGGCGCTCGAACTCAAAATCCACTTTTTCTCTTTGTGCCTATTCAAGCGACCATCCTTAAGGACCGAACGACTGAACCTCTCAGGTTGGAAATTTTTTAAAGGCTAAAATGTCATTAATTTTTTAATTAAACTTTTCCAAAATACCGAGCGTGTCCCCAAAGGTAATAATTTTTAAAAAAATTATAAATACCCCTTCATTACTCCAGATTAGCAACTTTGATTAGTAAATAATTTTCTCTCAAATATTTTTAATTCCTTGTTAATCAAAGTTCCCCTAAACTGATTTTATTGCAAAAAATTTTTCCTTGGGGTAAATTTTTACACTCTCTAACTTTTTTTCTTATTTTTTGAAAATTATTTTTACAAAAGAGCATTTTTATTTGGGCATTTATTTCAAGTGTTTTACTCTTACTTGCTTGCATATTTGAAAAACATTTTTGAGAGTAAAGTTTCAGGATTTCTCCACATATTTCAGTGGTAAATATGTTGTTGGAGAAACACATTTTTGCATCCATGCTTTCATTAATAAACCTTTATATTGCAAAGATCATTTGAGAAACTAAAACCCTAGGTTCTCCTACTTCTTTATTGAAAATAATTTCGGAGATATATTTGATTTAGGGTTTAAATCTTTAAGGTCATTATCATACACATTATATTCAAATATTGCAAAATGATTTTGAAAGCACATTTACTCTATTGAGCATGATTTCATATCATAATAGAGGGCATGTTTTAGAGTTTTAATGTTATGCATCTCTGCTTGTATTTATAAGAATTATTTTGTACAAAAATGATTTTTATTGTGCTGATTGGGTTCATCTCATTAATTGAATTGGAGAGTTTCAGCCCCGTAAGTGAGATCGGTTGGGTTCAGCTCAAAATTTGAACTGGAGAGTCTCAGCTCCGTAAGTAAGACAAGTTGGGCTCAGCCTTGTAATTGAATTGGGGTTTTCCTTACCTCGTAAAGAGAAGATATAAACAGCTTCTGCTCTGCTTGTTTAGTGAGCAGGTTTAGTGTAATCTTTAGGGGAATGCTCAAGGTGGAAACGTAGACTGGTTTGACCGAATCTCGATAACAAATATTGTGTGTCACTCTCTCCTTATCTTATTTAATTTATGTACTTTAAATTCAACATTTGTATACTTGTTTATTTATGGTTATAACAATTTGCATGCACTCATTTATTTTAAATGAGATACACGCGCATGTCTACAGATATTACTTATTCAGTTTTTACATACGTGACCATAATTAAAATGTGATATGATATGTGGTGAATCGGCGTAAATGTTTAAATTAGCCAAAATATTTTAAAACTCAATTTCAACCCCCCTCCCTCTTGGGATCACACTAATTCTAACAAATTCAAACAAACATATTTTAATATCATTGTGGCAATTTTCCAGAAGAAAGGTCTAGAATGACAAAAAATAATAAAATTAAAAATTTAATGGAGTCACTACTAACCTATTATTTACTTAAGTGCGATTAGATCACCTAATTACTACTCATTGATAGGTCTGTAAACTAATCTTGGGTCAAAAAACCAATAGTCTCATTCTGCTTTTATTAGAGTTGGGATCGAAAGTTTAATTATATGAGGAGAAGGTACTAGCACCTCTTACAAACTCGTTCTACGAATTAATTATGAATTATTTTTAAATTGAATCTAATGATCTTTAATTAATTCATTTAAAATAAATAAATAAAACAATGACTTATTCATCAAAGTATGACATACTATTGATCAATATCCATCGGGCTTGGTTAAATTTATAGTATCACAAAAGTGCATATGCATGTGAACTAGTAAACAAAACACATAAAAAACGAATATACAATTTCTATGGATTTGCACATCTTTACATAAATTAAAACAAACATATTTTTACATAAATTAAAACAAACATATTTTAACATCATCATATGCATCATGAACTATTACTTTCATTATATAAAAAAAAAAAAAACCCATATTCTTATGTGGGAGAATATACTTACAAAAAACTTAGAGCAATTGATGCATAAATGTATTAGAGTTATGAAATGCTGGGAGAAATTAATGCTCCATAATCTTTTTCCTCATTTGACGATCAATGAATACTAATATTTTGCAGAGATACAAATATTTTAGCTTTGTTATTTTTTTTTTTCTAAATACTACTTAATTGGGAGTCTAAGTATTTGAAGCTAATCATGTGCACGTGCGTGATTGATGGAAAAAGAGTTAGTTCTTTGAAAAAAAATTAATTTGAGTTGTCGTAAAAAAATTGTTTAGTGTTCTTAGAAAGAGAAATTCGGTCTTGAACCATGTTTGATAAAGCAATATATAAAATACTCGAAACATTTAAATAACCAAAATAGATAGTCAATATAGAAATTGCAACTCGGGCAGGAGAAATTATACAGGGGTCCTTCTCGTCCTCGTGTGTTCCTATTTTCTAACTTATATAATTATTGAAAATGGATCTCCCTTTGATATTAATGAATTTAGGACCAATTTTTGTCCAACATTTAAAATACAGGCACACGGACACGTGAAGAAGGAGATCTCCTATATAATTTACCCTCGGACAGGGTGGGGTTCAAGCTGATTATTTTTATTTTATATTTAATTAATTTAAACAATAATCACTTACTATTTTTAGCCAAAATCAAACCATATGAACATGTAAAATTTAATCGCTTTACACATAATGTGCATGCATAAATCGTGATCTCAATGGTTCAAACTTCTATATATAGACTAAGATTAAAATATTTCTTGAATTAAGATATTTCCATCTATTGCTTAATTTATTTGAATTATTATCCCCTTTCCTTTTTCTTTTTAAACTTAGATCACATTTGATTATTTATTTATTCCTAATTAAATCAATATCCATGTTTATAGATATATATATATTATTGATTCTTATAATTATGATAAACATATATTTTGATTAATTATTATTCGGTGTCTGTTATTTTTAGAAGGAGTTGTAAATTGTCTTAAGCAATTAATTGTCCTTTTCATTTTTAATGATGAGGGCGTCTCATTTTTTTTTTAAGTATAAAAAAGTCTTTCTTTTATACAATTTCATCTTTTAAAAAAAGTGAAAAATAAAAAATAAAAAATAAAAATGGGTTTTCTTTTTTGAAAATGGACCCCCTTTTACCTTTTCCAATAAAAATATTTTTTAATTACTTTTTTAAAATTTATAGAAAGCTTTTATCATTTTCAATGAATCTTACTTTTTGTTTTTATTAGATTTAGATCATCTTTATTACTATTGGCATACCTTTGTGATAAAAAATTATGCTTGCCCCACTATTTTGAAAGGGATTGGGAGTATTGATAAGATAACCTAAAAAGTTATGAACTATGGGTCTTCTAATCCGATTGAACTCCAATCCATCCAATTCAAGTAAATTATTTGTCAAGCTTATCTTACGTTTAAGTCCGATTAAATTTGAATAAAAATTGATTGGACTTAAATCTTTTTACTTCATTCTTAAGTAGTGTGTGGAAGTATGAATTTTCAAATTTAAATTTAGATTTGGATGGATTTGAACAAATTTTAATATAATTTATATTATATTTTACTCAAATTCAAATCTAAGAGCTCATGAAATATAAGGATAATTCATTTTGAAAGAATTTTCTTACAAATTTTTAAACCATAAGTTTTATAATTACATGTGTGATTGTATAAATTTGGAGATTACTTTCTTAGACATTCAACAACAATAAAATTTCAAAAAGTTTCATGGTTTGAAGTGTCATAAAATCTAATTTGATTTTAATTGGCTCAAATAGTTAATGATCCTCTTCCTTTTCTATTTCTATCAAACAAAGTTCTCTCTTTCTTCTTTCTTTATTCGTCAAGATTTGGTTTCTTTATTTCTATATTTCTTAGAAAATAGACTTTACTTTTTCTTTTACTAAAATTAATTTAAATTTTGTTCTTATATCAAGAATTCAAAAATTGCAACTTCAAAATTACAAAACATGAAAAGAAGAGATAAATTTGTAAAGCATGAAAAGAAGAGATATATTTCTTCTTTTAAACATAGACTTGGTTTTTACTTTGCTTTAAGGGCGTGTTTAGATTAAGGATTTTATTGTGGAAAGGAAAGGAAAGGAAAGGAAAAGGAGGAGAAAATTTATTTTTTATTATATTTTTTCTTCTAAAATAAATACTATTGAAAATAAAAAGTTATTTTACTATGATTTAAAATATGAGAAATTTAAATACTAGCGATGTATATAATCAAAATATTGTTCATCAGTTTCATTTATTTTTTATTTTCTTTGGTAACCAAACCAAAAAAAAAAATTTGAATTTTTTGATATTTTTCTTTCCTTTCTTTAGTGTTTTCTGAGTTTTAAACGGAGCCTAAGTGTTTGTTTAAAACTTGGAATATCTTTGGAAAATGAAAGGAAAATATGAAGGAATCAACTTTTTCATGTTTGGTTATCAAGGAAAGTAAAAATAAAATAAAAAATTTACAAAATTAATCAATAAAAATATGATTTTACACAATTTATATTTAGTTTTTCTATACTTTTAATAATATTTTAAAAAAATTCATTTTTGAGTACAAGGAAACAACCTTTGTATATAAAAGTAGGGATAAGGTTGCATATCTTGTGACGACCCTCCCCTTACCTTTGTGAAGTGGGGAGCCTTATGGTCGAGACGCCCTTTTAGTAGTATTTGGTATTGAGAAGAGAAAATATAGTTGAAAAAGAATTTGTGAAATATCATCGTATGATAATTTGATTTATAATTTTATTTTAATTGTTAAATTTTAAAAATTGTTAAAATATAATTTTTTATATATGAAAAAAAATAAATTATAAACATATGTACACTAATTGTGCGAACATTGTGAAATATTAACATATGATAATTTGATACATAATATAATTTTAATTGCTAAATTTAAAAATTATTAAAATTAACCATATGCATAGCACGAAGTCTTTGCTAGTTATATATATATATTAAAAGAGATTATTGTAACCTCAAAATGATCCAAAATTCAATTCATTTCTCTAAATTTTTAATTATTTAATTATACAACTAATTTATGATTGGTTGGTGTGTAAATTCTAGAATTATTATTGACTCTTTACAAATTCATTGATTTTTCTTCCTTTCCTCCCTTTGGTGCAATATATTATAAAGAAGAAATGATTACACTATATGCTCTCTCACTCACCTACAATTCCACTTTCTCTTAATTCTTCTTGAGCAACTCTCTCTCTCTCTCTCTCTCTCTCTCTCTCTCTCTCTCTCTCTCTCTCTTAAGTGTGATCTCTTCCAAATGAAGAAACTAATGCATGATTTATGTTCCTACTAACTTATAATTATATCCCTCTCCCATTTCTCCCAAGAGTAAAATAATTTATCTTCTTTAGTTTATGTAAGATATTGCCCTACTTAATTATCTTAAGCTATAATTATGTAATTTACAAGTAGATATTGAACTCAATAATTTTTTTGATTTGGAATTGCATAACATTAAAAAATTATGACTGATTGAATGAAAAGAAGGAAGATCTTATCAAAATTTGGATAGAGCGACAAGCATTTAACAATATGCATTGCATAATGTTATATATGAAATTAATTTTTATATTTTATTAAAGAAAAAATAAACACTTGAACTTCACACAAAAATAACACAACTCAATGAAACCATGCAATAAAAGTAACTTATCTCTAATCAATAATTAATTTTACAATTTTGAAGCCAAAATTCTTACAAAAGGATAAATTATAATTAACTTGGCAAACATTTCATATGTTAAATTAATGATTTTGTCAAAGTTGAATTTTAGAATGCCAACAAGTGATTTTTTGATTTGATTAGGTTTAATAAAGATATCAATCTTCACAAATTAAATTTTAAAATTCACCAACATTATGTGCAATAATGACACCTTATTTAACTTTTTCTTCAATTAATCTTATTATAGACACCATATTTTTACTGGAGCAAATATAACAAAGGAAGACATTTTTATTATTTATTTTACTGTTTATACAAATGCAGCAGAAGAAAAATACAAAGAAATATAGTGAATACTGTAAAGTACATGGGATACTGCAAAACAATGTGCAAAGAAAATACAAGGAATATAGTAGAAAAATACAAAAGGAAAATACAAATGCAACAAAAATACAAGGAAAAATGCTATAGCAAAAAAAGAGGTAGGAATCTCGATTCTCCAAGCACCTGCATGCATGCACAAAGGAAATAAAATTGGTTAGCTGTTAAAAGTAAATAAGGGGGAGTTGGCAGGTGGGGGATTAGTATTTAACAAAATTAGTTGGCTGGTTAAACTTAAATGCCACACTCAATGCACCCCAAGCCTATAAATTGAGGCCTTTTGAAGAAGCAGAGATATTCATTGATAGGGAGGTAGTGGCAACACAATAAGCAGAAAGATTCATAAGCCGAGAGATTTATAAGTAATCAATGGTGCATGCACAAGCAACTGGAGAAATTCATAAGCAATCAGAGAGCCTATAGAGGTAAGCAAAGGAAATCACATAATCATGAGTAAACACAGAAAGGAAAGGCATCACACAACTTTGAATCACTAATACCCAGCTCGAAGACTGAAGGAGTGGAAGATAATAGGTAGGTATTTGAGTTTATTCTTATATATATGTTATTTGATTTTTATTTCATTTATATCCATTCAAACACAGAACAAGAAAAAGGTTATGAAATTAATCGGTTGGTCCGACCCATTAGACCGGATCCGACCCATTGACCCAGACCCATTCTATAATCCAGACCCAATCTTAAAACCCAGGATCTGGACTCCTTAAGACCTAAGTCCAACCTGGACCTAGATCCATTAACCCGTTGAACACCCAAGCCCATATTTTCAAAATCCCCAAGCCCATGTTTTAAAAACCAAACCCATGTCTTTTTGAAGCCCCAAAAACCCACGATTTTAAAACCCAACCCAGTTTTAAAATTAAAGCCCAAGCCCCCCAAACCCCAGTTTCAAAATAAGCCCCAATTTTTAAAATGAAAGCCCAAGTCCCCCCCGAGCCCCAATTTCTAAATAAGCCCACTGCTTTCAAAATAAAAGTCAAGCCCATTTTTGAAATCCAAGCCTAGCCCACTATTTTTTAAAATAAAAGCCAAGCCCATTTTTGAAATAAGCCCCCCCCCCCCCCCCGGCCCAAAGAGCTTAGCCCAATTTTGGTCTCGAGCCCAAATGTTGAGACCCAACCAATGGGTTAACTCACTCTTGAGTCAACTGAAATCTGACTCAGTGGGTTAACTCACTCCTAAGCCAAATGGAGCCTAGCTCGGTGAGTTGACTCACCTCAAATCCAAGTGAACTCCAACAAGAACAAAATTGGACTCAGTTTCTAATTTAACTTAGGATTATTTCAAACTAAAATTTGTTTGGTTCGTAAAGGAAAATCAAAATAGACAAAAATTAATCTGTGACTCTTGGTTTTGGTTTGATTTTGAAGGCTCAAAGGTCTTTGTGTTCCCCCCCCCCCCCCCTTTTGTAGATTTGACATGCAAAACAAAAGGAGAAAAAAAATGAAAATTTGAAGTGAAAAAAATAAAAGAGAAATAAAGAGAAGGAGTGCAGAGAACAGAGGAGATTAAGAGGTGATGATAGAAACATAAAAGAGGGGTGAGAGAAAAACATAGATCTCATAGGAGAAGGAAAACAGAGAGAGAAGTTAAAGAAATAGAAAATAGAGAGAGAGAGAGAGAGAGAGAGAGAGAGAGAGAGAGAGAGAGAGCAGAATGTAGAGTAGGAGAGAGAGAGTGTAACGACTCAAATTCTTACCATTTTTTTTATATCCTGCAACAATATAATATTACTTTGATACCTATAACAATATCCACTATAACATCTCGAACCTCAAGTGGTACCAAGGATACCTGTTCACAAAACATACCACCTATGCAGCGGAAAACATAAAAATACAATAACCTTATTTACAATACCATAGTTTCAGTATTTCCCAAAATATACATATACATCTCCTAAAAGAAACCCAATGTCCTAAGACTTATCCAAAAATACAACTCCCAACTCAAAAACTTACCATGCAGCTAAGGCCGTACTAAAGTCCCCTCTATCTGGGAGCTCGCTCAGCATGTTTATCTGGATCACCTGAAATGTTTGGAATTCTGGGGTGAGACATCTCTCAGTAAGATAGAATAAATTACAACCAGTGTATGACAAATGAGTTTTACTTGAATAACATAATTATTAATGTGAATTGCGGTGTTATCCCAAGAGGGGGTGAATTGGGTATTTTAAAAACTAGATCCTTTAGGTTCTAATTTTGTAAACGATAATTTCAAACTTGCAAGCTGCCAATTACTATTTCAATCAATTTTATTAATCAACCCAATGCGTAATTTTAAGTGTCTTTATCAAGCATATAATGTTACCAAATTATTCAAACATACACCAATTGATCAACACATACACAATATGATAACGTGAAATTTAAATAGAGATAAAGGTAAGAGAGATGCAAACTCGATTTTATGAGGTTTGGCCTACCCCAGCCTACGTCCTTGCCTTGAGTAACTCACTCAAGGATTCCACTAAATAATCTGCTCCTTTAACTGGGACGAAATTTTCCTTAGAATCCGCTGCTTACAAAAGGTACAACTTCCTCCTCACCCGGTTCACAACTCGAACCATGATTCTAATATAGAATTAGAATTCTGCACAAACTCAATATTGCTTCTCCACAAGCTAGTGACTATAATAAAAATCCTAACACATAATCATATGATAAATACTTGAAGTTCAGTATGTATGTAAAAATATGACTTTTATAAGTAGAATGATATGCTTCACAAATCTACCTTTAAAGTAATATCTCCCAAAAATTAGTTTTTTTATAAATAAATACTTTGGAGATGTTGGAGTTTGATTTCGAATCACTTTATGTAAGAATATCAAATAAGATCCTTAAAAAATAGACTTGAATATTTTGTAGATCTAAGTTCTTGCTATCAAATAACTCGTAAGATTAAATCTTTGAGTAAACAATAAACTTGATAGTTTTTCAAAGATTTGAACAATATTTCTCAAATACTTTTTGCACAAATAAAGTAGGTCTTTTTGAATAAAAATATACTTTTGAATATTACAAGGTTTCAACACTTTAGAATACTATTCCCAAAAACTTTTCTCAAATAATGATCTTTCACAGAATGTATATATAATTAATAAATCAAGATCAATCTCTCAAATAAAAATATTCAAGAATACGTTTGTAAAAAAAATCATTGAGAATAAACCAACAAGTAGTTTGATCACCAAATCTCAATACCCAAGTTGTTTGTGCAATATTCACAGGAATGCCTTTTGAGAATCAACGTAACCCAAGTTTAGATTTGATGTGAATGCTTTGAAATTGCAGGTAAGAGCTTAGCAATGTGTTCAATGCTTTCCAAAGATATGTATACGTTCAAGGTTCCCAATAATATGCAAAAAGTGAGGCACTAGGGTTCTTAGGTTAGTTTTATAAGTGTTCTCGGCCCTAGATTTAATCCTGGCCATTGGATCAAGTTAAAAACAAAAGTTTTCGTCTGTGTCCGCGCTGAATCATGAATCAACGTCCCGATCTTTGTCGACGAGTGGGTAAGTTTTTCGACGAGTGTATAACACTCATTTGTCAACGATGCCATGAGTTCATTGACGAGAGCACTATTTGAACTTTTTAGGCTCTCGGTATTTGTTCGTCGACGAGACAACATTGTTCGTCACCGAGTGGCCTTCATACGTTCGTCGACGAGGTTCGTCGATGAGGCCTCTAAAATTTTCCTCGAAATACAACCTTTCGATATACATTTGGAGAAAATGGACATAAATACAACCTTTCTCCATGGTGATTTGGAGGAGCTGATTTACATGGTATAGCCAGAAGGGTTTAGTCAACCTAGACAGGAGTATTTGGTTTGTAAACCGAAGAAATCACTTTACGGGCTGAAGCAGTCTACGAGGCAGTGATACAAACGTTTTGACTCCTACATGATCTGAATTAGTTACAGGAGGTGTGAGTATGATTGATGTATTTAAGTGAAGAGTCTTGAAAATGGTTCACTCATTTTTCTTTTGCTTTATGTTAATGAAATGTTGATTGCTGCGAAGGATATGACTGAAGTAAATTAGTTGAAAACTTTGTTCAGTAAAGAGTTTGACATGAAAGATTTGGGTGTAGCCAAGAAGATTCTTGGGATGGAGATTCACAAGGACAGAGTTGCAGGGAGATTGTGGTTATCTCAGAGCAGTTATGTGGAGAAGGTTTTTGTAATGACCCTAAAAATTGTATGCATAGAAATGTTAAAAAAAAAAATTAAATTAAATTAAATTAAATTTAAATTAATTAAAATTTTAATTTTAAATAATAATTTTTATTAATAAAATAATATAATATAATATTATAATATATTATAAAAGTTAACCTGAAGGAATCATGATTCCTTCATAAGTAAGAAATCAATAGACGTTTTTTTTTTTCTTTTTCTTTTCTCCTTCTCTAATTCTCACCATTCATCTCCTCTCTCCCACTCTCCTCAATTTTTTTTCAATATTCATCCGATCGAAAATTAAAAAATACTGTTGGGATTCATTCTCCGCCACTGACACTTCTACTGGAGCGGATTTGTCGTGGGAGTGGCGTAGGCATATCTCTTGGGGTAAGACCAATTCTCACACTTACCTCAATTTTTCTTAAATCTTAAACCCAATTAATGAAAGGAAATTGCCAAGGGATTCGTGGGAAGATTTTCTACAATCTAACTGGAGCAAGTTTTCGAGTTGGAACTCCGGGGCACCAATCCAAAATCGGGCGTTAGTTTAACAATTTAGACTTTTAATAAACTATTTAGGGTATTTAGAATGTAGGGGAATTTTAGGGAAAGTTACTCTAAGGATTGTGACGAATGATATGATGAAATTTAAATTTCAGGGGCTTTAAACGTCGTGGGGCGTAGGTCGGGATTTTATCGAGTTTTTCAAGAATCAGGTAAGGGGATTAAGTTAAGTCAGTTATTTTATGAAATTTGAATCAATTTAATTGTTATGTTTATATAAATATATTTATTTATTTGAGAATTTAAAGGTTATTTTAAAAACCAACCGTTCAAAATGGGTTTTACAAACCTAGGATATATGGTATGGTATTTTTGAATAAAATGAACAGTGGAAAGCTTGTTTGTTTATATAGATATGTTAAAATGTGAAAAATTGTGAGGCAGATGATTTAATTGGTATGGATTATTGTATATTTGGATTTGGGATTTTGAAATACTGAACTATTTGTGAAATACTGAAATGCTTGCAAAAATATTGGAATTGTTTATGAAATGCAAGAGTTTGAAATAACAACCAGTGGCCGAGTATTGTTTGATTGGCCAGGGGCCAGGATTATTATTTAACGGTCGAGAGCCAAGTTTTAATTGATGGTTATACGGCGAGTTGTATTTTGTGGTCAAGGATCAGGTTTTTGGAATAACAGGAAATATATGTGAATTAATGTTTTAAATGGTGTTTTCTATTATCTAAATTGCATGATATGCTTTAAGAACCCTAAGGACCAGTGTATTGTGAGCACGGTACCGTTGTTAGTGATTTGTTATGTGGTCGTGTGCGCCCACACCTATACAAAGAGGTGTAGGGTGGTCTTGTCCGATTTGCCTACGTAAGGAGAATGTACCCCCTGGGTAAGGGCAATCGAACTAGCAGTTGGAGTTGTGTATACCCACGGAGTATGTTAGCGAAGAGTATAGATGACTACTGTCTGGGTAGATCCCCTAAGACATTAGTCCAACCTTCGGGCCGCACAACCGTGCCATAGGGAAGTAAATGGCGTGTTTGTCACAGAGAGTGTCTTATATGCATATCTATTAGTTTATGTGAATATAGTTAATTAATAAGATAACTTCGAAGGTTTATTGAGAAAGGTGAGTGCCCTGGTAGCAGTAATGGTACCAAAGCAAAGGGAAGCTACTTGAATGGGTGGGTAATCTTCCCTATCCTCGGCTAATTGTGTGTGTGTGTAAAATAAGAATGATTTCATAAATGTATTTATCTACTTAGTGAACTGGTTATTTTCTGTATACTAAATGCATGCTGACCACACACTGACATTAACTTAGTTTTTCCTTATTGAGTTGTGCCTCACTCCTACTTTACAAGCTATCTTTTTAGGAAAATCCGGGAAACGTTCCTAGCAGGCTAGAGAAGCTGAGACGGTAGTATAGTTTTTTGTATGTGGTGAGTGTAGTTTGAATTGGTTGTTTGGATAAGTATAGTACGTTGGTTTGTGATAAGGATTTTGGAACCTTTTTGCATATAAAGGTAGAATAAAACTCTGGTAATGGATTTTTGGAGATTGTATCTTTCATTTTCGCTGCATTTTATATGATGTTGACCTTATAGGTTATGCCCGGTTTTGATAATGACAAATACTCATTATATCTAATGGGTGTTTGAGATTATGCGTAAGAACTTAAATTGACAAATCAGAATGCACATAGAGAAAGTGAAGATTGAAGACCTAATTACCTTACATTGTAATATATTTTATTTGTATAATTGGTCTATAATATAATTAGGGTTTTTACTTGTAATAATCACAAACATCACATGTATGGTCTAATAGGTAAGTTCAAATTGAATCACAACTAAAACTCGACCTAGAAATGACCTTAGGACACTCACTATTACACTTGTATGTGTTAAGCACTTGAATAGGGAGATTGTGGAATGAAACAGGATCGAAATGCACAAAATATGCACCTTCGGTCGACCGACCTGTGCAGTTTATTCTGCCCCTAGTCGACCGAACCCGATCTGGGTCAACCGATTGACCACAGTCCGGTCGACCGAACCTTCTTGAAGTCAATAGTTTGACTTCCTGGTCAACCGAGAGAATTTTGTATTGCACCAACCTGATCGACCAAGTTTCGACGTGTGGGAACCCAACCGTCTGGTCGACCAACCAGTTTAGTTCAAAATGACCCTAGTCGACCGAACCACGCTAATTTGGAAAAATCGCCTCGAACATACATGTCCGGTCAACCGACCTTGGCAGTTCATTTTTTGCCCGGTCGACCGAATCCCAAGAACTTCGGTTGACCGAACTTGTCCTGGTCGACCGGAGCTCTCAGGTTGGACCTATTTTTTTACCACGGTTAACTCGGTAAAACAAATTTAAAATAATTAAATAATGATTAAATAGTTTCTAATAATCCCGATCATATCCCTAACGATCATAATTCAAGGGGAGCCTATTTATACCCCTTCATTTGGGATGATTAGGAAGAGAGATTAGCCAACTTGATTAAGAAATTCTCTCTCAAGCTCTAAATTCCTACTACGCATTTTTGCACTCCACTTTCATTCATACTTACCTTCTACTATTGTCTAAACACTCTCTAAGTTGATTGAGTGATTGTTTTGAAAAGGTTTGCTCTCTTTGTCTTGATTGATTGATTCCATTTTCTTGAGAGCAAAACCTTGAGTATTCTTAGGAGACTTTATTAATAAGTTTTGCCTAAGAAGACCTCGTTCAATCTTCTAAGATTGTATATTCATTGCAACGTCTTGAGAAGCTCGTATTTTATTTTGGTTGCAAAATATTTTCAAAATCATTTACAAATATATATTGTGTTTTTATTTTGAAAAATATTTGAAGAGATATTTGTTTATGAGTTAAAAATCTGTGTGGCAACATTCATTAAGTTATATCTTTTGCTAATTACAAAGATTCAAATTCTTTTTGTAAACCTATCTTATACGTTGCTCAAGCTTTATATTATTGAGGAAATCTGCTAGTTGAAATATATATGAGGGCTAATTCAAATCCTTGTTTGAGCATTTAGATTGAACATCTTGTGATACAAAGATCATATAGGTTTGCACTCTCACACATTGAATACATTGATAGCAAATATATTTGAGAGTTGATATATTTAACCACATTGAGCCTACATATTAAATCATTTTGTGGTGTATGTGATTGCGCGTAACTGGGTACACATCTGCTTTACTTGAAAGTATAATCACTGTACCAATCTTATTGATTTTGAACATACTGTTGTATTTCCAAGAATGGGCCTGTAGAGGGAGACTAGCCCTATGAAATAGTCCCTGATTGATTTAGACCTGGTTAGGAAAGCTAGGTGCACCATCCTATTAAGGTGTAGGTTGAGGTTAGCCCCTCTAATTAACCTAGTTGTAAAGGTTGATGTCAGTCCTGTGCTAATTGACCTGGTTGTAATCAGTGCCGCTCCACCCGTTAAGTGAGCCTTTAGTGGAATTCTTGGACTTGTGAGCTAGAGGCAGGGATGTAGGCACAGTTGGCCAAACCCCGATAACACATTGTGTGCCTTGTTTATATTTCTACACTTTACATTTACTACACATGTATGTTATGGTGTGAATGATGCACTTGATTTAAATTTTCGTACATTATATTATTGGTGCATTTGGAATTGCATAAATAGACCCTAGGTTGTATCATACAGGTATTTCATTTAACCTAAGAGATAAATTTTAAAATTCCAATTCACCCCCCCCCTTCTTGGGAATACATCAATTGTAACAATTGGTATTAGAGCCTCATTACACTTGACTTAAACATTTTTACAAAAAATCATAATGACTCAAATTGGTGTATCTCCATTCGGTGAGGGCCAGTCACCTTTTAGTCCTCCTATATTTTGTGGTGTTGATTACACCATGTGAAAACTTAGAATAAGCGTTTTTATAAAATCAATGAACTGGAGGGCCTGGCAGGTGATTGTAAATGGAATTTGTATGCCTGTAGAAAATGATATTAATTCGACGCATGCAAATTGATATGCCATGGACATGCTATATTGTGATTTAAATACTAATGTTCTTCATGAGATTGTGGCATGTAGTAGTGCACAGGAAATTTGGGTTGAACTGGAAAAGAGATATGGAGAGACCCAGTACAAGGAGATTGCCACTCTAGAAGCTCCAAGATCAGAGGATTTGGCAGTGGTGAACCATAGCTAGTAATCAACAAAGAGGTACATGATTCACCTTCTCGTTCAGTTTGTTATGCAGTTGATAATTCTTATGTTAATTACTGCAAAATATCATGTGAAGAATCATCTGTGGTTCCTTGTGAAAATGCTGCTGTTGTTGCATGCAATGCTTCATGTGAAAATTATTGTGCTGATTCGTTTGATATCCCTTGTGATATTACTATTGACACAACATGAAGTAGTTCATGTAATAACTGTGGTATATCTTATGTTGAATCACCAATTGTCTCTGATAATGATATTGTATGAAAGGATTCATATGATAGTTATAGAGATAAATCTTGTATTGAATCATGCTACGAGTTTTATGATGAAAGCATATTATTGAATGGGTAGCTAGAAAATGAGTTATTTAAAATTCATAAGTTTCTAGTTAGAATGTCATATCATAAAACTTTTCTGAAAAATCAGAACAAAAGGATAGCTATACACTTGAGAGAATTAAAAGATTATCATGCTCTCCTTGATAAGAGAAAAATTAAAAGGATATTGAAAATTATTTGCTTAAGGAAAGAAGTAAGGGATTATTCTAGAGCTTCACTCGAAATAAAACATGGAGAGAATAATCATACTAAACTCTTAAGATTCAAAAGAAATAAATTTGTCAAAAAGGGTACATGCTCTGTTTATCAAACCCACAGTAATGCCTCAATGAGTAAAGCTAAAATAAATAAGCATAATCTTGCACACATATATAAAGTTTGCTTATCCTGTATGAGAAAGGGGCACGTTTGGCTCAGTTGTCTACTCAGAAGTTCCAAAGGCTTGGGAAGAGAAATGGATTGGCTAGTCATGATAGAGAATCCCGTAGGACTCAAGGAAAAGTGCATTCAAAGTGAAATCATCTTCTAACTGATCCTTTGTTAGTCTCTAAGTTTAGAGGTTGTAGTAACTGCAAGACTAGGAAGTAATCTACGCTCAATCTGTCAAATCTTGGTACGTGCTTCAATTGTGTAATATTTCTTTACCAAGAATCCCTAAGAATCATGCTAATGTGAAAATATGTGTAACATATCAAATCTGAGCCTAAAAGAGAGCTTTCGATCAAAATGAAGTCAAATCGGAGAAATTTACTATGTTTGGTCCACCAAGCACTGACTGAATAAAAGCTCCCGGTCAACCAATGCCCTTGACTTTGACCATACGGTCGACCGACCCTCCATAAGCTTCTCCACTCCGGTCAATCGAACCTGTCGATTTTTCCCTTAGTCAACCGAACAAAATAATAGTGCGCCACCTCGGTCAACCGCCCATTTCAGTACAATTTCCATCCGGTCAACCGAACAGTGTTGGTTTGTGAAGAATTTGAATCGTTGGTCGACTGAATCTGCTCCTCGTCGACCGAACCGTGATATATATATACCTTCTTCATGTTCAAAGCTCATTTTTCTTAGAAAATTTCAAAGCATTCTTCACTGTTCCTCCAAATACAATCCTATATCCTTAAACCGTGCCTAACCTCTTTCATCCTACACCCATGGCTCATCAAAATGAGCGTATTGAAGCCCACGATCTGGCACAAGTTGAGGACGACTACATTTTGACGGATCGCTCCAAGATTTTATACGTGCGGGAGTTTCGTCCTAAAGAAGCAATACTAGGTAAGATTCTAGACTTGGAATTTATGGATCAGTATTTTGGAAATGTCATGAACATGTTTGAATATTAAGGCTGGAAAACTTTCATTTCGTATCAGCCTAGTGGTCACTACCCAACATACGTTAGGTTGTTTTACGCAAATCTGGGAAATGATGAAAATGGATATTTCTCCAGAGTATTAAGGACAGACGTTCGTTTCGATGCACAGTATCTTTTTGATGTCCTTGATATAGATCGTGGAGACTTTGAGTGCCCAGACTCCGTAACTTCCTAGATCCACGAACAGGATTTTACGATTGCCACATTTGCTAACCTAACCATGTCCGACCCACGTACAGCCAGTCAAAATCATCCCCCACAATATAGGCAATTTATTTTAGAAGCCAAAGTTGTGCACCATTTGATCACATATAATATCTTGCCCAAGGCAGGTTCTAGAGTGCATGTATCTTTCTTGGACTGCTTTATTATGTGGTGCTTGTTTGCTCACAAAAATTTAGATCTACCGAGCTTGATAATATGATGGATGATGGCCAAAACGATCGGCCACAAGATTATTATGTCGTACGAAGGGATTCTAAACAAGTTGTTTCGATCCATAGAAGTCACACACACAAATGTGGCTACACTAAAAAGAAGGCGGTCTGCTGATATATTTTCTGCCATCACCCTGAGACTTATGGGGTATAAGTTGGTTGGCAACGTTTGGTTGCCATCTAGGGGTGCTGCAACATAGGAGGAGGCCCCACAGGAGTTTATACCACAGCCTGCACAACCATCGAACGTGGATCTGATGGCTTCCATCACCAGCCTCTCTTATTCTTTTGGGCAGTTTAGAGGATCAATTCAGTCAGATCTTAGATGTCTTGCGTCGTCATCTACTGCACTTCATGATGAGTTCCGCCAGTTCTCTATCTCCACTGCTAGCCGGTTCACAGATTTAGAGAGGACCATGGCAGTTAGCTTCAGTGAGTTAAATGACCGGATTTAGGAGATGCAGGATGAGAGAGACTGGATGACTATGGACTTCGATTTTGACGCAGGTGATCGTGCTGATGATGGTGTGGATGGAGGGGATATCTAGTCCCAAGAGAGTAGTATGCAGATCAAAAATTTGTGGCTATGATTCATTTTACTTTATATCATTTGATTTGTGCCTATGTAAAACAACTTTTATCTTTGTTTTTGTTTTATCATGACGATCACACTCACCACACGCACACGTAGATACTATCCTGTGATTTTTGTGCTTTTTCTTAATGATCATATATATATATGATAAAATTCAAGATTGCATGAGTTTTTGTGTTTGGATAACTATACTATTGAAATGTATGCTACCAAATTTTCTGTAGACATTTGCCTAAAAGGCTGAAATGATTGAATATCTCGTGTTTTAGATTTTAAATATTCACGCTTGGCTTGTTTGCTTCAAATATTTAAATTCCTTGGAGTTGATTGTGCATATATACTTAAAGTGTTTAGACATTGGCAGGTTCTTATGCATTGATCATATTTTCAAACAAAACGCTGCAATTTTTTTTTGAAAATTATTACACATAACTCTATATCTTTTCTAAAAGCGTATTTTCTTAAATCTTGAGTTGTGTTTCTAAAATAGTATTTGAATTATACTCGAGTTAATTTATGAAGAAAATGCATATTCTTAGGGGGAGTCCCTTAACATTAAAATCATTAGCCCCTGAGAAATAAATATGTATTATGCCTTCATTCTATATATCATTTGAAAAATATGTTAACTGTGTGGTACTCTAACAATTGGTAACATGCTTTCATTATACTATATCTTGTGAAAATACATGTTTATTTTGGCCACCAAAAATGATTATGATAAAATTAACTTTAAAATCTTTTTGAAAAGATAAGTGAAAATCAAATGAAAATTAAACCTTATCTTCACATAATCATCAAATATTTAAGGAGCTTTCGAGTAAAATTTACAAGTCTAACTACACTATAATTGTTGGTATTTCTCATTGGATTAGACTTAGTAAAATGATTCTTGCTTGCATGTATCATTCTTCCATCTACTGCATGATAATACCGGACTTTATATTTTATTATTGGATCATACTGAACTGTTTGAGTAGTTGTGGATAAACTGTTAGGATATATAAACTCAAACAGGTTAAAATTTATATAGGATTTGTTTTGAAAAGTTCAATTTTCAAATGGCACTCTGCCGAAATTTTTCAAAATCTTTCCAAAACTTATAATGTATAAATGTCACACTTACCCATTGCCTAGAGTATTTTGTAACGACCCGAAGAATAATGATATTTAAAGAGGGAGGGAAATGGAAATAGTAATAGAAGGAAGCAACGGACTTCATCGACGACGTTGCACTTTTGGATGTAATAACCCAAGGAATTTTCTCATGGCCTCATCGACGAACATAGGGAATTCGTCAATGAGGGTACAAGAGGGTCTCGTCGACGAAGGCATGTTTCATAGATGAGAAGATACCGAGATGATGTTTTGGGCGATTCTAAATTTTGTCGATGAATTGCTTCTTAGACTCATCGACAAGATGACGTGGCTCGTCAATGAAGGCTGCAATATAAATAGTGTAATCCTCAGATTTTTACCCAGGATTTTCAACAGAAACTCTCTCTCTCTCCTACGATCTCTCCTCTATCTCTCTTCGATTTCGGCCCCATTGTTCGTCGGATCGACGATCTGAGACCACCACGATGCTCTTGGAGAAGTTCTCTTCAAGTCTGCTGGGACGGATCGTTGGTTGGATCGAGTTGAATTTCTCCTCAAAATCAGCGTAAGACCTTTTGTTGGCCTAATAAGGCTTACAATTTTTTATTTTGATGATAACAAATCAACAATATGTTTAATATGTTTCAAGTAAATTTTTTTTAGGAAAGTGACAAAGCCCAAGTGCATAAAGAAGCCTATGGATTACAAAGAATTCTTGAAGAACACAAGTATAGTTTATGGATTACAAAGAATCCTTGAAGAACACAAAGAAAAGCTTATGGATTACAAAGAGCATGAGGAATAAAATTATACTGGTGAAAAGTTCAAATAAAAGATTGAAACAACAAAGATGATGGAAGAACAAGATTGAAGATTAAAGAATTATATTTTAGGATGTTCTTAATGTAAGTACTTCAAAGGTTAAACTCAAATATAAAATGGTTTGAAGCTCATAGAAAATCAAAAATATATTTTTTTTAAACATAAATACTCTAAAAAGTATTTTTTTAATAAATAAAAAGGGCTTAAGAAAAGAAGATTTTTTAAACCATGTTTTTAAACATATTTATTTCAAAATATTTGGAAAATCAAAAATATTTTTTTTTTAACATATATACTCTAAAAAAGTTTTTTTTTTTTTTTAAATAAATAAAAAGGGCTTAAGAAGAGAAGATTTTTTAAACCATGTTTTTAAACATATTTATTTCAAAACATTTGGAAATGAATTTTAGGAATCTTTGGGAGTAATGGATGACTTCTAAAAACATCTATAAATAGTCAAAAACTTCAAAGGTTTAAAATAATGATCATAGAGGTAATATTGAAAGGTTTTTGAAATTAAGAAATTCTCAAAAGTTTCGGATCCAAAAATCTTCAAAAGTTTCAGATTCAGAAATTTTCAAAGTTTTAGATCCAGCAATCTTCAAAATTTAAGATCAAGCAACCTTCAAGGTTTTTAGATCAAGCTATTTTTCAAAGGTTTTTAGATCAAGTGATTTTCAAATATTCAAATTTCTCAAAGGATCTAAAATTTTCTTGTGCTTAAACTTTCTGATCTGATATTGATTTATATTTTTGAAGCAAAGCTTTAAAAAATTAGAATCTTTCATTTTCTTTGAAAAATCATTTGATAATTCATACTAAGCGTTGAGCTTCAAATTTCTTATATTTGAATTACTTTGGAGTATAAGTGAGCTGATCATTGTACTAATCTACTCTATTGTGAGAGTTCTCTTTTGTACACAAATTTCTTTATCATCATTCTTAAACGATTCAGAGTTGTTGAATCATTGGACCAAACAAGGGCTTATTGTTTGGAGAGGCGGGCTCTAGCCTGACAGAAGGAGTGGTTGCAAATTGGTATTATTCCACCAGGTAACGGAACTGATATAATGGAATCCTTTGGTGTTTTGCCAAAGGCGAGGACGTAG